>NC_048303.1:35011202-35076295 GCF_013100865.1 Trachemys scripta elegans | reverse complement strand
GGGCCTGAGCTGACCCAGGCTGGAAACGCCGGGGGGCCAGCCTGGGCCGCGCCTCCTCCCCCCACACCCCCCTTACCTGCTTCAGGCTTCCCGGGAATCAAATATTCCCGGGAAGCAGGGGAGGGGGCGGAGACTTTGGGGAGGGGGCGGGGTGTGGGCGGGGCTGGGGGCGGGGCCGGGGGCCGTGGAGTGTCCTCCATTCGGAGGCACAAAATATGGTAACCCTAAGCCAAACCAAACCAAACCAAACAAACAAAAAAGCCGCGATCGTGATCTGCGGCAGCAATTCGGCAGGAGGCCCTTCACTCCCAGGCAGAGTGAGGTACCGTCCGCCGAATACCTGGACGTGCTGCCCCTCTCCGGAGTGGCCGCCCCAAGCACCTGCTTGACAAGCTGGTGCCTGGAGCTGGCCCTGGTGGCCCAACCAGGGGTAAAACTCCCACCAGCATAGTTCTCAGTCACTAGAATATTGGGTGCATTTCCCAGGAAAGGATAAGATACTGTGAAAGAACTATTCTCTTTCAAATTATTTGCAAAGTTTTCTATAAGGTGTCAGTGGCTATGTTAAACAGAGCAGATAAGAACAGAGGCTTTGTCTTGAAGTGAATGTCACTGGGGGATATTTCATATTAGCAGACATAATGGGGTAGGATAAAAGGATGCTATTGTTTTAATTATGTTGGCACATTACAGTATAGCAAAGGAAAATGGAAAGATCACTTACTACCAGACACTTTGTACCATTATGGGGAAAAGATTTCTGTGCTGACAGTTAGCTTTTTGTTCCTTTCGTTTAAATATTTAGATATTGTTTGGCCTCCTTTTTCAATGGTTCTTTGCTCTTTATGTAGATTTGCTAGTTGGGCTGTTATATCTGATAGTGTTATGGATTAGTAGGGAGCCAGCAGAGAAAACAACTTCATGTCATTTAAGGTATTTCATTTCACTATTAGAGAGATGTAATGCCATGGAAGATAAGCCGATTACTGGATAGTGAAGGTGAATTCAGAAAGCCCACCTGTTCAGTCGTAGTCTATGATAAAGATGGTGTAAACTAGTTTGTAGTAGGAGTGAATGAACTCTTTTGTATAAAATTGAGACTAATTGGAACCTTAGCATCAAACTTCAAAACTGAACTGTTTGAGTTTTGATCTGTTTAACAATACTGCTAATGTGTAAACTTGGTAGGAGGAAAGAAGTGATGAGTGAATGAAACACACCACCATTTTCAGCTACAGTAATGACTGTGAGTATTGCTTATGTGTGCGTTCTCAATTTGAGCCCAGTACACCACTACATCATTAAGGATATATGTATATATAAGAACTCACATTATGCCAGATGCTTTCTAGAGATGAATTTGTGGAATCCATTAGAGACTCCAGACAGAATAATCAATACTTTTTTAGTCACTGTTTCCTTTTATATTCCTTTATCCTGTTTGTGTTTTTCTCCTCTGTCCTATATCAGTGGTGTTAATTGTTGGTGTAATGACACTGTTGCAAATCAAACTGGTATCTTCAATTCCAAATGCCTTCCCCTGAATGTTCTGGACTAACTTGCAGACTGGGTGTCCAAAAAGAAAGATCAACAGCTTGTTTTCCACCCCCAACTATAAAGGCGGAAGCATACAAATTCCATCTTCTCGCCACTCCCCCAGCACCCCTACCCCATATAAATACACCTGCATCAGTATACTTTGTAGGCAGTGTAAGGAGAGTCCCTTAAATGTCTTGAACAGCCATTCACTTTAAACTGTAGTTCAGTAAGTGATTAATTTGAGGACACACTAGCTTCTATATAGCGATCATGGGAAAGTTATTTAGCACAGGTGTTTAATTTCTCTCCTGGAGAACTATTAAATGAAGAGAAACTGCCACTCAATGGGCTATAAATCCCCTCTTGCACCTGTGTGCTATATTTGACTAGAGATGGTGTACTAGACTGTATAATTAACCCAGAGGTGTTTAATGCTGCTGAATCAAAATATGACAGATAAATTTCTTAGTAGTTGTGTAATAAAAAAATAAGTATAAGAATTTCCATGGTAGTTCTTATATTAGTATCAGAGTGTACACTGCTTGCAGTTTCTGCAACTATGGTTAACATGTTCAAACCTGTTAAGAAATTATATATTTTTAATTTTAAATAAATGCATAGATATGTGAGGTAAAAATATGTAAAAGAAGTGAGGGGGTTCGGACTGACAGCTATAGAAACTAAAATGGACAACAGAACAAAGGTAGTTGCTGGGTCAAGAGCCTTTACGCTGCTACACTTTACTGCCTCAAGTTTCTTCTAGATGGAATATGAGGTACCCTTTTTAACCTGTGGCTTGGAACTGTTAACAAGGGATCCATTTTTTTTGTAGGTACAATCAAGTTGTTATATTAGATTGCCAGTGGTCCATCTTGTTTAACATCCTGTCTAGTGGCCAGTACCAGATACGCCAGGAGAAGGTGCAAGAATACCTCTAATAGGGTGACCAGATATCCCAATATTGAGGTGTGTGTCCTGATATTTCACTCCGCCGGCAGCACTTGTTTTTTTTTTTGGCTCCGTCGGTGGGCATTTCCCCCCCCCGCCCCCATGAGTCCCGATATTTTCTTCCTCTCATCTGGTCACCCTAACCTCTAATGTTTACCTATAGGGGAAGTTTCTTTCTTAGCCCTCTGTGTTTGGTTCAAGTATGTCTTTTATTTTATATAATATAACTGAATATGTTCTCATTATTGAAATAAATATTTAATCCTTCTAAGAGAGGCAAAGGTCAGAGAGGTAATAGTTCCTTTCAGACCAACTTGTCCAGTAGAATATGTTGCCTTCCCCACCTTGTCCCTCTGGGACCAACACAACTGCAACATCACTGGAAATAATAATCCTTCTAAGTTTCTGGGCTCTATCTTATGGCAGAGAGTTCCACTGGTTAGTTATGCATTGTGATAAAAGGGTTTTTTTGTCAGTTTTAAATGTTGCTTTACATGCTAATATGGGTGTTTGATAAATGACTTTTGATGATAAATTCAACCATTTTAGGTGATACTGAAGTAAGGCTCAGTAGTGTACTTATCAGGATCACTCCTTGTGCCATTATTAAGGATAAGTGCAACATTTTCTGCCCTCCAGTATTTGGGAAAGTAGTGGATTTTAATGAGTTTATTATTTTTTGTTAGGAGTTCAGTCATTTCATTTCTTCAAAACTGTCAGATGAAAACCCGCGAGTCCTTAGCAACCAGTCACAATCTATGGTGATGTAGTACTTGAGTATGAAGAATTGGACTAAGATATTTGACACACTTCATGTATGCCACCCAAAAATTTTTGGGCTAAGTCAGGAGTAGGCAACCTATGGCACGCATGCCGAAGGCAGCACACAAGCTGATTTTCAGCGGCACTCACACTGCCACTGGACCAGGGTGCTCTGCATTTTAATTTAATTTTAAATGAAGCTTCTTAAACATTTTAAAACCTTATTTACTTTACATACAATAGTTTAGTTATATATTATAGACTTATAGAAAGAGATCTTCTAAAAATGTTAAACTGTATTATTGGCACGCGAAACCTTAAATTAGAGTGAATAAATGAAGACTCGGCACACCACTTCTGAAAGGTTTCTGACCCCTGAGTTAAGTCAATGGAAAGGAAGACTGCTGAGTGCCATTCAGGATCAGACCCTAAAACTGGTGAAGTAGAATGCAAAGGCTTTATATCATCTGGACAAA
The DNA here is from genome assembly GCF_013100865.1 of Trachemys scripta elegans. Lineage (NCBI taxonomy): Eukaryota > Metazoa > Chordata > Testudines > Emydidae > Trachemys > Trachemys scripta. The sequence goes on along the minus strand of NC_048303.1, from coordinate 35,072,570 downwards.
TCCCTTAGCCATGCAATCCCCCAGCTGTCCTAATTAGCATTAAAAAAAAAAAATGAATGAGTTTCAAGTGGGTTAATGACAATGCAGTTACTCAAATACCAGTTATTTTTTAAAACAATTTATGGGAGTACATACATTTTGACTTACTAATGATTAGTAAAGATTTGCTGCTTATTGGTTTAATAAGAAAGCTTACATAGGTAAAGGGATAGCTATTGTGGGCTCAGCCATGTGATGGGGTGTGCGCTCCACATTAGTCTTGCAAGAGCGAATTAGGCCAGGTGGGTCCACTCAGCTAATTAGGCTGCAAACCAGGGAGCTTTAGGCCCTGTGGCAGCTAATTAGAGAGAAGCTCACCTGTGAGGGTCAGGCAGGGCTTCTACAAAAGCCAGGAAGCTGGCAACAGAGCGGTATCAGGGAGAAGTCTGTAGTTACCTGATATGTGCTGGGAGGAGGGAGTGAAAAGACTCCCAGACCCAGAGGGGTGGGGAAGCCCAGAAAGTATAGAAGTGGCTGAGGCAGGGAACAAACCTTGGCTGCTGTGTAGAGGGTCCCTGAGTGGGAACCTGGAGTAGAGGGTGAGTGAGAGTGAGAGAGGAGTTTTCTGGACTGGATGTAGCTTCTGTTCTAGTTCATTGGTGAGTTTTGTGTGCCAGCAGAAAGTGGTTCAGTTTAGGTCATGGCAATAATAGTACAGGAGCTGCCAGGGAAATACCTTCTGTCAGATATTGAGTGTGTCTGACCAGCAATCATACTTTGTGTCAGAACTCACCCTAACCAATCAAATAGGGTAAAGTAAATTCTAAAACCTCATTCTGTCATATAGGCTTAGCCAACATAGATGTTAAAAGCTCCAGAACTAAAGATCTGTGGAAACTTAAAACAAAAGAAATCCAGGTTTCTTAGTGTACGGCCTAAGGATTACAAGTAGGAGTGTTATACACTCATATTGTTGAAGGTATCTGTTTAGTTTTATAGTCTTCTGGAGGGAAAGACTTCGATGCTATGCTGACTGCACTGGAAACCAAATTCCTTTAGTTAACCACAAAACTGGGTCAGCATGGGCAGTAACAGTGCTTGTGTCACCTTGTTAGCCTGTCTCAACCCTGCTTTGGAGAGTCTACCTCTAGAGATAAACATGTAGATTGATTTCACTGTGATTCTTTGGTGTGGGCGAGTGTTGCCAGTTTTGTTTGGTTTTGTGCTGTGAACACCTATACAGAAGGAAGTGATATTGAGACCGCCAAATCAGTGTGTGTAGGTAGAGGTCAAATACTAAGAATTCCTATTCTGTATAATTCAAGCAGTTTATCTGCACTGAGTGTTCATATCTTATTTATAGAAGAGGAAGTAGTACTTTATGACCCAGAAAATAAGCATTATGCAGGGACCATGACATGTACTTTCAAGAGTTTTACTGATTTAAAAAAAAAAATAATGTTAAGACAAATGAGAAGTAAATGCTGTGGTTGTCAATATGAGCAGTAAGAATGCCTAAAGACACTTTTCTAGCAACTTTATAAACCGCACATAGTAGCGTTTGCTTCACAAAGTCAGGGTTCCCCACATTCTCATTCATGTGTTCCTTTTGCAAATGATCTGTAAAAGAATATAGATTACAAATTAGGCAACATTCAAACACTAGTTGCTGCTGGACTTTATAAAATGGAATATGGACTCAAAGAAATTAGTCACAGGAGTTTCCTGGAAGGCAGCAAAGCTGGATATCAATTATGCAATAATGTGCTGGCAAAATGCACGTACATATGCGTGAATCTGTGTGCCATTGCCTCACACTGGATGGAATCAGCAGTGCTCAGCTGTTTGATAGTCTTTAGCGGAAATGATAAGAGCCTGTGTTTTTGGAACAGACGTTCTGAGTGCTCTTGTGACTGTTGCCCTTTAATTCTTAGTACAATGGTGTGCTGCGTACAGTAGCCTGCTGTGCACCACCTTATCACAGTAGGTTGCATGGGTCTTAAACTACACAGCAACACTAAAGGCATCTTGCCAGGGCTGGCTCCAGGCACCAGCCGACCAAGCACGTGCTTGGGACAGCACCTCCGGAAGGGACGGCCAATCTTGGGGTGGCAGGGGGGCGCTCAGAGTTTTTTGTTCTTGTTTCAGCGGCGCAGCACGGGGGTGGTGGGGGCTTCGGCGGTGCTGGGGGGGGCGGGGGTTGGCACAGCGTGGCTCTCAGGGTTTGGGCAGCCCGGCCTGGCGCTGGGGGGGGGGGGGGGGGTTCGGGGGCCCGGCGCGGGGGGGGGGGGGGGGGTGGCGGCCCCGCCTGGGGCCGGGGGGGGCTGGGGGGGGGGGGGGGGGGGTTTCGGCAGCCCAGTGCGGCACGGCGGTTGGTGGGGGAGGGGGTTTAGGCAGCGGTGTTTTTTTTTTTTTTTTGCCTGGGGCGGCAAAAAAGTTAGTCGGCCCTGCNGCAGCGGTGCTTTTTTTTTTTTTTTGCCTGGGGCGGCAAAAAAGTTAGTCGGCCCTGCAGAAGGTGCCTGCAACAGCTGCCTCCCAGGACACACTCACCCTCCCGCCCCCCCCGGGAGTGACATTTGTCTTTCACTCAGATAGCTCCTTATTAGCATCTCTAATTATTGCTGAGCACAGCTTTTATTCCTGCAGCCTTGAGTAAATGAACTCTGGGAACCCATTTCAGATCCAATTCTGTCCACACAACAGGATGGACTTCGTTTTAGCCTCGGTCTGGTGAATCAGAATAGAATAGGGACTAACTGAAGCAGAGCGAAGGCCATTTACTGAAGTAGCATTACCTCTGTTGCTGGTGTTGTATGGGTCACTGTGAATCAGACAGCTGCTGCCTGGTTTAGTGGCTATGGGAGCTGCTGTTTCTCTAGTGACTTGAGAACTTTGAGCAAATATCCCCCTGACCTATCCTCATCTGCTTCCTGTCCACGGAACTGAGGGCCAAGAATTGTCAGTTAAAGGCAAGGCAGATCTCACTGTACATATTGGGGATGGCCTCAGCAGGGGACACCCCTTTGTGGTCACTGATATGGTCCAGTTTGGGAGTAGATTTTTGTAGACTGGAATCCGATGGCAATTCCATGTGCGTAATCAAACATCAGGGTGAGATGAAGATCGTACTGAATTACACACTAACACCAGTGTATCAATTTCATCTTCTGTGACTGATACAACAGTGCCCTTTGAGGATGTGAATATCCTTTTGTCCAGTTACAAAGGCATCTTAATGATAGGACTTAGCGCCAAGCTGGGATGGGCTCATTTGACAGCACTATATCGATACATCGAGATGTACACCCCATAAACAGAGACCCTCTTGCACAGCTGTGCCAAGACAGTAGAAAACCTGTTACAGGTCAAAAAGAGAGTGGTGATTTGGCCATCTCATGGACATCACCAGTTTTTCTAGTCACAAGGGAAGATAAAGTACCCTGCTTTTGTGGGGTTGTTAGACAGCTAAATACTGTTACAAAAAACATACACCGCCAATCCTACAGATTGATGATGTTCTGGACCAATTTGGGGGTGCTCAGGAATCCATTACTCTGGATTTGCCCAGTGGATATTGCCAGGTTCTCTTACGGAAGTTCTGCATAAAGATAACCTTCACTATTGGGCTGCGTCATTATAGTTCAGTTCAGCTTTTTGGGATGACCCAGGGGCCTGCTGCCTCTCAGAGATTAATGACTTAAGCAGATGTTTCTTCTACTTGGATGGTATCATTGTGTACACCATCCAGCTGGATGGAGCATCCGCAATGTCTATGAGCAGCATAGGAATGTCGACAGTTAGAAGCAATGAGGCCACCATCTTCAGGGGAAGTTCTGAGTGGCAGTTGGGCCCAGAGTTTTGCAGGTATTTATGTGCCTAACTCCCTGACTGAGTAAAGGTCAAAGTAAAGGTTAATCCATACTGGTTAACCACCTGCTCATAGGGAAAAGCAGGAATTTATGCCCCATTTTAGACAAAACCTTAACCTTAACTGGAGTCGCCACCAGGCACCTCCATAATACTTTATGTCGCTTATATGGTTAACAACCCTTGGTCCTTCCTTTATTACCCATCCGTGGTCATGGCAACAATGACATACGTGCTGCAGTGTGACCTCACAATGCTGTGATTTGAACACTGGCTCAGTTGGCCCTCAGTGTCAGTTGCTTTTACTTGGACAGAAGGAGAGGCTGGGTATTGTGCTGGCTAAAGTCGATTTCAGATCCAAGATCTACTCTATTACTGAGGGGAAAAAAGTAAGTGGGGTTTCTTACTCCCCATGGCTGTCCTACCTCTGACCAACAGAGACCCACTTTGCTTAAATTCTGTTTGAAAAGGGTCACCAAATTAAATTCGTTTTTTTGGCCCAGAACCTCAAAGGTATTTAGGCACTTAACTCCCACTGAAATCCATGGGAGTTAGAAGCCTAAATACCTTTGAGAATCTGGGCCTTTGTTCCATTTTATGTCTCTCTCGCTCTGGCATGAAAAGTGTCATCCTAACAGAATCCAGGAGGGAATCCAGCTGTCTGATCAGGGGCTACTTGTGCCCTACCTCTCTCTTACACTCAATTCTTTAGTTCAGCTGTAAAAATTGTGGCAGATAGGGAATAACTCCAGAGTTGATAAGGCTGCATGTTAAGGTTATATTTCATTAACCCAGCAGGGACTTCTGGAGATCACTGAGATCCCTAGAAAGACTTGCCCCCTCTGGGAGTCTCTTCTGCTGATCCCTCTCTGGGACTCTGTTCTAGGTTCTCACACAGGGCCCTTGTCCCTGAAGTGGAGAATGAAAGGAAGTGGGTTCTGTTCCAGGCCTCCATTCATCTGTAGACGAGCTCCATACTCACAGACCCCAGAGGACACAATCAGGGGAGTCGCCCACTAACTTCAATGGGCTTGGATCAGGCCCAGATATAGGCACAATAAAAAGATGGCTCCTGCTGTCCCTGCAGCAGAGTGTGAAAAGGAGAGGCTCTTTGCTGTGGCATTATTTCCTCCAGGTGCAGAATGGACAGTAGGGGATTTCCACTTCAGTTCCTGGAGATTTAGGGAAGCTGATCCCCATTCTGTGGCCTCACCCTCACAGCTGGCATGAGAGGCAGCAACTGGGCTTGAGACATGGCCCTTAAAATCTACCTTCAAGTTGATTCTCCATAATTCTCCATCTTGGATGAAGAATAACATTTCCTTTCCCCACTATGGCAGATCATTTTGGTTTTGCTCTGCCCATTTCAATGTTTAAAATTTTCCAGGATTAGGAAGGAATGAGGAGATACATATACATGCTCTCTAATGCTTTTGGGGGTGCAATTCTCCCCCGGAATGAGGGTCAGCAAAAAGTCATGTACCTCTTACATCCCACTAAAATCCAGAGTCTTGGAGAGTGCAGTGAAATTTTGCAATGAATGTGAAGAGCTGTAATTTTTCCTGCTGTCTACAGTGGAGCACAAGCAGCGGCGGCTCCAGGCACCAGCGCTCCAAGCGCATACCTGGGGCGGCAAGCTGCGGGGGGTGCCCTGCCGGTCGCTGCGAGGGCGGCAGTCAGGCTGCCTTCGGCGGCGCGCCTGTGGGAGGTCCGCCGGTCCCGTGGATTCGGCGGTAATTCGGCGGCAGGTATGCCAAATCTGCGGGACCGGCGGACCTCCCGCAGGCGCACCGCCGAAGGCAGCCTGCCTGCCGTGCTTGGGGCGGCAAAAAAGCTAGAGCCTCCCCTGCATCTTGCACATGAAGTGGTGAAGCAATTATAAATGATGAGCTGAAATACTAGTTACTGATAATTGAAGATCAGGTCATAGCCTCCCCTGCCCCCAAAGTCTGACTTAATCTGCCTAGGAGTCATCTTTGTGGCAGCCAAATTGTCCTTGGGAATTAAAGATAGTGTATATGAATTAGGGTGACTAGATGTCCCGATTTTATAGGGACAGTCCCGATTTTTGGGTCTTTCTTATATAGGTTCCTATTACCCCCCCCCCGCCACCCACTGTCCCAATTTTTCATATTTGCTGTCTAGTCACCCTATTATGAATTTAATTTTTACTGTTTATGCATAAGGGATCATTGTAGCTTGTTATGAGGATTTCGTCTGCATCTGTAGTTGTGTAAATAAAATGTGTAAGTCTCTGAATTTAGCTTATAAAAAAAAAAAACTCATTTTGGCAAACTATATTCTGCACATCTTAGAGTGCCTGGGGATGCCTGTGGTTGTCTTAACATCAACACTTTTTAAAAAAAATTCCTGCTCTGTCCCTTTTTCTTTTTTTCTGTTTTGTTCACCGTTTGTTTTGGTCCTCTCCCCCATGTTTGAAGTCTGTTTTTGCTAGCCTAGTGATTGTAGGCCTTGTTCACTTGCTCAGTGCCTGCAGCAGTGCAGTGTTTGTGTCAGCTGGATCAAGGTTATAAAACATTTCACCTGCATACTGATTTATGCTATGCTGATTGGAAGTATACAATGTCAAGTGCCCCCTTGACTTTTAACTAAATCTGCAGCACAGTTATTGAGTACTCACCATGATGAAACTGCCATTCACTTAATGTGACCTTGTGTTTATGCCTTTGGTTAAAATAAATGCTTTGCAATGTCTAAAAATATTCTTTATAAATATTATGTCATCAGAAAGGACTGATTTCCAAAAGATGTGGACATTGCATATGAAATATGCATTGTGGTAAGAGGAATTTACAGGCCTCCCCCACAAACTTTGAGCCCTTACTCACTGTGTGTTCATCATGGCTTTAGTTATTTCTGAACGTTACGATTGTAGAGCCCTGCAAATTTGCAGATAGCTGCTTTATATCTGTGGACGATGTCTGCAGATCACGGATTGATGCAAATCCAAATTTTATATCTAGAGCCTTGCAAATCTGGAGCTGTCTGCAGATATGTTTGTAGATCACGGATTGGCTGTGGATACAAATTTTGTATCCATGCAGGGCTCTCATGATTTGATGTTAAGTTTGGAGAGGATCAATTTTTTTTAAAGTAGTTTGTCATAAAATGGATTATCTGGAAGATATAATCCCATTTTTAATTAGCCATACTGTACTCACAAATCCATTTCTTCATACAGTTGGGAAAACATTAAGATTTTTTTGATCTGTAGAGTTTTACTTTAAATTTTAAATTGCAACAAGGCATTTGAACCCTACTGGATCCTATAATAAGTAGCTGCTTTGTGGAAATTGACAGCTAACAATGAAGGATCTTTGGCTCCACTTTGTAATTGTCATGACTGGACACTGTTGGATGCCTTGAAAATGGCTGTGTTACTTCAGCAGAAAAAGGACAGATCTATCTGAAGGTAACTTTTTAAAAAATCCACCCAAAATAGCTTGTGAGTTTCAAAGGCAGCCAGCACTCATGCTGCAAGAAGTGATAGAGCCACTGGGGGTGAAGCACTGGCTTTATAAAAGCAGCTATAGACTCCACAAATGAGATTTTAGAATATAATCTGTAGTATTTCAGCTCTTTACATAAATTGGGCTGGTTAGTAAGGTGATAGGAAGTGTTTCATTTCTCAGTCACTGGTTCAAATGCATCTCTGACTAGCAAAGACTAAAAATGTGACTATCTGATGGATATTAAAAGGCAATTCATTAAAATTACTGCCTTACTTTCTCTTAGTAAATTTCCAGGGAAAAATATACAGGAGCTTTGTCAATGAGATACTATGGATATTAATGGAAGAGATCAGCATTATTTTTCAATAATTCATTTTTGATGTAGAACTGAATACTAATTTTTTTTTTAAAGTAAGCTCACTTTTTTCAAAGTAGGATGCAAAGGAGACAAATTAGATTTAGGTTAACATCTCCAGCCAGGACATTTACCATGCAGATCCTGGTAATAGGCTATAATAAAGGGCAAAGAGGGTGTAGAGGTGCGGACTCACCCCTGCGGCACCTCCTGCTGGAGACTTCTGCGAATTAGCTCTTCCAGCATCCTGGAGCGCCCTCTGCCAGGGGCCAGTAGTCTGCCTGTCCTCTGGCCCCCATGTCCCTCTCGGACCCCGGTGCCCTTTTATCTGGGGTGCTGCCCTTTGGCAGTACACCCCTCAGTACTAGGGTTTCCCCTCCTCAGGGAACCCCCACCCACTATCCCTACCTCACCTCTGAATAAGGCCACTGCCAGTCACCAACTAACCCCCGCTCCCTGGGGCAGACTTCAGTATAAGCCACTCATCACAGGTAAGGTTGGGTTTGGACCTGCTGCCTTGGCCTACCCATGGGCTGCCCTCTGCAACCCCTAGTACCCCTTGGCCTCCTACTAGGCCACAGCCTGGGGCTATCTAGGCTGGAGCTCCCCAGCTCTGCTCCACCCAGGTACTCTGTCTTAGCTCCCTGCAGCCAGGCCCTTCTCTCTCTGAGTGCAGAGAGAGACTGCTGGGGCTCCTGGCTCCCAGCCTTCTTATACAGGCCAGCTGGGGCCTGATTGGGGCATGGCCCAGTTGTGGCTACTTCCCCAATCAGCCCAGTAGCTTTTCCTTTTGCCCCAGCCCTCTGCCAGGGCTGTTTTAAACCCCTCAGGCAGGAGCAGGGTAACCACCCCTCTACAGAGGGCCTTTGGAATAGGGGTATTTATTTGGAAATAAGATGTGAAGATAGATTGGGACACCATTGTTTGATGTAACTGTGCGCACCTCCAAGAGTGCTTGGTTACTACGGAGATGAGTAGTATCCAGTGCAGTATAAGAACCTATCTAGAATAGAATAGAACAAATCTCATTAATTTTATTTGGATTTGGAACATAAGCTTGTTATAACTCTTCTTGTTACGTCAAAATATTACAAATGGATGTGCCCATCCCCTTACCGTTTTATTGCTGTAATAAATTATATATAATTTCACTTGATGCTAGTGATGGAATCTGCGCAGTTTACTAATCTATGGAGGCATAGATTTAGGTAAAAAATTGACTGCCAATGTTGGATACCTCATCAGCGTTAACTAACGTCAAGTGTGTTCATAGCAATATACCATGGGTTCTCAACCTCTGGGTCATGAGCACTGTCCCTTTTTCTATCTCTATTTACCTTTTCATTTAAAATATTTTCTAACCACTATGGCTGCAGAGAGAACCTTGGAAATAAGAATGAATCTTAAACTGAAGCAGAGATGCATACCTGAATCTGCAGATAGCCTGAAATAAGCTCTAAGTGGTGTGAACTGCTCTCTCTATCTCAATCAAGGCCATATGAACTCTGCAATTCTTATTCTCAATATGTCATAGAATTCAGCTTTTTTGCCATGTAATTCACAGCCAGGTACATAATATCTTGTTTTGTCTCCCTATCCTGCTGGCAGCCTACCTGCAGCTGCCTCTTACTCTCCAGCTTTCCCTTCAAGGAGAATTTTAATTGGATTACAGTGCATGGTCCTTGCTTGGTGCCCTGGAGCCAGGCATCAGGGTGGTCAGGAGTGCTCTTTCTTCCTTCATCTACAGATTCACTGTTTGTAGTCTGACTTCCCTTTCTGGCAGACTCGAACTAAAGCATGCACTTGAATGCTTGTAAGCTGCTGTGATATATTTCAAAAGAGTTGTCATAGTAGGATTCTGGGTGTGCATACAATCATTTAGAAAAGGAAGGAGCAGTAGAGCCGTTTGGAGAGCAAGAATCCATCTTCACAAAAGAAACTCATGGAATTGTTCAAGCATAAGTTTTACAAAATCAGAAGATGGCTTTATTAAATGACATTAAGAACATGGATGCTCTCCAAGCATCCTATTGGGTCTCATTGTGAATAGTAAAAGCTGTCAAGCTAGAGCTGGTGGACATTTTTTATTTGAAATTTCTTGAAACAAAAAATTGACTGTTTTTAAAACACGCGATTCTTAAATTTTGTGACTTTTTTGATGTGGGGGAATGGGGCAATGAAAACCTGAACACTTGCCAGTTTTTGAAACTGAAAACCATTTTTTTTCTCCACTTCTCCTCTGTCCCCCAATTTTCCAGTTGCAAAATAGAAAAGTGGGTGAAAAAGGATGGAGGGGGGAAAATAAGTGTGTGTGTGGGGAGGAAAGAGAACCAAAAATGGGGAATTGGCGGGGAAGAGAACTGAAATTTTTAGAAAGCAACAGAGGGTCCTGTGGCACCTTTAAGACTAACAGAAGTATTGGGAGCATAAGCTTTCGTGGGTAAGAACCTCACTTCTTCAGATACAAGATGAAATTTTTAGGTTTTGGGTTTCAGAAACCCAAACAAAAGGAAACTGAAGGAAAACAATTGAGAAATCTGTCACACATCATAACTAGGGAAATATTGATTGGGTTCTGTGTCACAGATATCATTGATGCTACTTTGGGATCGACTGCTACCAGTCCTGACAAAGCAGTTCCCCTCTCAGATGACAAGTCAGCTGGTGAATTCATGATTTAGCTGGAGGTGTTTGGGAACAGTCCTTCAGAAGAGTTCAGGGGAGCCAGTACTTAGTTCTTTCATCCAATTTTATTGATGTGTGTCGTCTTCTGTCAAACTCTTTTATGTCCAGGATGTGTCAGAAGGGCCCAAATGAGAACTTCCTGCTCTCTTGCCCGCTGACAAGATTTGCTATAGGGGAAAAATTTCTTTGAAGCTTTCTAAGAATCACTTCTTGCAGCTGGGTTGGATTGGCATTTCTGTACTGGTATTTGTACTTATAGTGCCCAAGCTATGACTACAAAACACACCAGCTTGGTGCCTGGATAGACAAGATTTTAGGTACAAACAAGCTTTTGCAGCAAAGGGGATATCAATGGAACTGACAAATGTACTTGTTGAGGTGGTAAATGTTGTCTACATTTTTAAAAGTAAGCCCACCAGTGCACACCACCTCACCATTTATATGTGAAGAAATAAGCACTCAACATCAACAGCTCCGCTTCAACACCAAATCTTGCTGGTTTTCATATACCAACATTTTAAATTGCTCGTTTGGGCTCTGAACGTTATAAGGATTTTCCTGGTTGAATAGGGCTCTGCCCTTGCTAAATACTTTACTGACCAGTATTGACTTGCTCTGAATGCTCCTCTCCAGAGGCCAAGAATGATATGTGTTCTCAACCGAGGTTTTGCAGTTTGCTGGGGGATTGCAAATAAGTGTCAGGGTTGAGACCATCTTGCCCTTGCATATTGCTACATGGGAGGGGCTTTCAGGGAATACCCAGTATAGAAAAGGCTACAATCATTATGGTATGTCTACTCTGATGAGCTGCAGTTTGGTTCTGATGGAAGGGAGAACTCAACTGTTCGTAACTGCTAAAAGACCTGAATGAATAAAATAAATTCAGAAGAAATTGTCTAATTTTGGTCCTGTTCTGGTCTCTGATTGCTCTGTTCTTTTACGTGACATTCATTTTGACGATGATGGTGTGTGTCTTAATTTAAGCGTCTTAAAGATGGGTCATTCTTCTTGTACTGCATGCTTCCTAAAAACGTGTACTAATGAAATAGATTGACCCTCTTGCTCTGTACCTATAAGTGGTTCTCCACATTGATGAAGATTTTGTCTGTAGGCAGCCTAAGTGCTAGATTGATGAATCAAAGCAATTGCTTATTTATAAATGTCTGAGTTTGTTAGACTTCATTCAACAAGGAAAATGAACTCGAGCTTGTAGATCACGTATTAAATATACCGTTCTGACCTGTGATTTATTTCTCTTACACCTGTGATTTTTCTTATTCAGTTTTTTTTCTTGAGCTCTGTGGCTGCTTCTGCTTTGTGTTATTCTAAGATGCAAAATGTGTTTTATTTATTAATAAATCATTGATGTGTAGTGATTATGAACTATATCACTGTATAAAGGACCCTTAAGAAAATGCCCAATTAAAAAAAAAACCTGTTCTCTTGAACTTTGACACCATGTCAATCTTTAAGTAGAATAAAATTTTTGCTGTTCAAACAATTATATTGTTTGTCCTGAAGGGGCGTATGTAATAGTAAATGAGGAATGAAAGAGTGGAATGTGAATTAACCTGGAAAAAGGAATTGCCATGCTGGCATTTTTTGTGTGACCTCTCAGTCCCAAAATAGGCATAGCAGATATTTGGTTCCTGATATTCCCCCTCCCTCACCCCAACCCTTCTAACTTGCATGGATTTTTCAGGCAAAGTAAAACTTGGCATATCTTTCATGCACAGAGTGTATGGTAAAATGTATTAAAAACACACTGCTGCTTATAGAGGACTATATTCTGATATTGCTTGGTGCCTGCAAACATTTAAATTACAGCGTACTCACTAAGAGTTAAAACTTCAAGTATTATGGGACTAAAAATTAAAGAGCATATAGCAAATATATAGATATGGGATGCTCAGGTTTGCTAATACTATTTGGTGTGGCACAAAGTGGCCTTGAAGTATCCAGAGAATATCAGTGGAGTATTTATTTGTTTACAGGAATGCTCAGCTGCCCATGAGGCTGGTGGAGACAGCAGAGCTGCCTTCCTATACTAGCTCCCTCTCCCCCACCCAGACCTATTAGAAAGTGAAGGAGAGGCCATGTTAGGGTTGGGATATGGGTGGGGACTGTGGCAGAGAGGTGTGACAATGGAGCTCTGCTATATGTGATCCTCCTGAAGGACCTGGTGTAAATTGAGGACTTTGCTGTGCAACTTTCACTTTTGCTAGGGCTTAACAACCCTGAATCAGGCAGTTGCGTCTGCTGGTCATTTACAAATGCTTCTCTGCAGTGCCACTGTGCTTGGGCATAGAGGGAGAATTTTGGCCATTGGTTTTTATACCTTCAAATGGGTATTCTTAGCTGTATGTGGATTTGCTTGTATTAGACATTAAAATTTTTTTATGCTTCAACTCATTTTGAACTCATGCTATGGTTACGTCTCCTAAAATATGAATGTCCTGCTGCCCTCTCAAATGCACTTCCTGTGTTAGCTTCAAGGCCCTCTTTTACACTTGGGTCTTGTCTAGGAAGCTGATCCATTGCTGAAAATAGTGGTCACCTATGGGTAGGGTGACCAGATGTCCCGATTTTATAGGGACTGTCCCATTAGTTGTGCCTTTGTCTTATATAGGTGTCTGTTACCCCTCCACCCCCATCCTGATTTTTCACACTTGCTATCTGGTCACCCTACCTATGGGCCTTCCTGAACTGGTGTTCAGAATTTGTTTAGCTGGTAGCATAGATAGGACATAACAGTTTTTGATGTTAGTTCAGAAAGCGTGATTCAGACTTAATGGAACTAAAAATAAAGAAATGTTAATAAAAACACATCAGTTTACAAAATACTCCTCTGAGTGAAAGCTCCTGCTTTGTCAGGCAATTTTTAAAGGAAAATATCTTGTGTGAATGCTTCACCCACTTAATGATCATGTTCCTTCTGTGGATAGTCCAAGAGTATTTGCAGTTGTAATATTCTTACTGGGAATTCAGTACTTCTTTGTAAGCACCACAGGATAAGTACTATTTAAAATACTGGTGAAACAAACTCTCATTTCATGGTTTCTGTAGTGATGATGAAAAAATACTTATCTCTGACAGTCACTGTCAGCACTGGGTCAGTTTCCTAGTGCAGATGGGGCTGCAAAATTGTGCAGCATGTGTTTGTGTGCATGAAGTAGCAATCAGAACTCAGATTTGATGAGTCCCCAAGGCATCTGCTAAGGTGTCTGATGCAGCTTGTAGTCTCTTGGAGACACTTCATGGTTCAGGAATGAAATGATAGCTGCTTTTGTTTTCCAGAATTATTTTATACAGCATTGTTGAAAGTAAAAATAAGGGCCATATTCATACTCTGGGCCAAATTTACTCCTAATGTAAGTTTAGCAATGTGATTAGCCTGAGGAAACAGTGAGATATGTAGCTTTGAATGGTCTGGTTTGGGGGTAGGGGGAGAAGGTTTAGGTTAACCTTAACTTGGGAAAGAGGGATAAAAAGCAACATAGTCTTTTCGGTCATTTTTAGTCAGGAAAAAGCCATTACTTCCCAGGGTGATGGGAGGAATGAATAGTCACTGTGTCTTGCATCCCTCATATTGCTGCTAGTCATGGCTGAAGGGAGAATGCATTGTAATAGTGCAGCATCTGTGGCTTGAGATAAAATTCTCATTATAAACTCTCAATTTCTGTGTTCAGATAGCAAAGCTCTTTGCAAAATCTTGAGATGATAGACTGCACTTCTAGTCAAAATGGAAACCATGGCTTTTCCTGCGCCCAGTTAAAAGATCCTAGCTCTGTCCTTGATTCATAAAAATGAAATATTTTGTATGCAATATTATATTTGATTTATGTAATAGCTCCTAGAGTGTATTGTATCCCCAGTTCATGCAAATTATATCAGTGCTACAATTTTGGGGGTTAAATATTAACAGTGGTGATGGACAATAATAATAATAAAAAGTGTGCAAGGGTGACTGTCAAACTGCTCATAACATCTGAGGCTATAGCTGGGATTTACTATCTCACTCAATGTGAATAATTGAACAGCCAGTTTAATTTTGTTCAGCTTCCTTTTAAAATCGTGGTTTATTGAATGTATCCTCAGGTGAAGGTGACTACGGCAGTGGCAGCACAGCAGGCTAATGTATTAGTATCTGAGGAAGTAGACAGCAGGCGTGTTCATCCTGCCACATCTGCTGGATAGTTCTCGAGTCTCGCAGGAAAATGGTGCATTGTGCCACTGAGATCTCACCCCATCTCTCGCCCTTCCCCCTTGTGAAGTGGCACATCTGATACCTCCGTCTGCCCATTGAAAAACTGCTACAGAAATGTTTAAGAGCCTTGGAGAAAAGCGGGAGGCGGGGGGTGAATATTATTTCTAATTGGAACAGATGGGGCTAGTCCACTTATACACTGTACTTCCTATCATTTATATTGGTGAAGGGCCTCATCGCTGGGATCCATGGTGTACTACCACTGCTCTGCTCTTGGTATCTAGAGTCTGGTTTTCAAACTGAGCATATGTAAGCGCATGCTTTGATAACACAATTAATTCTCAGTCTCCAGCAAGCTTGTACTTGACCTCATGCATTGTTTATGAAGGGATTACCAAAGGCCGAGGCATTTCTTTTACTACTTAATACTGATATGTAATGGAAATAAATTTTACCTAAATGGGGGTAGAAAAAGGGCAATGCCTCATGCCTATTAAAGCAAAGTCTAGAGCAAAGTCTGCTTTTGAGAGGGCTAGAGGGTGAGAGCGCACGTGTTGACAATTAGGGAAGGAGCTGGAAAAAAACCATGAACGGGACGAGTGATTGGAAGGAGTATAGGAGATGTGCTTCAAAGCCCTGAGCCCTGATTAGTTAGATTATCACTTAATTTCCCACTGCATACAGTGGGTCTGTGAGAGTTAATATCAGAGCTATGCTAATTGGAAGTTCTGGCCAGAATAGGTTTGTGTGCACTTCTCCCTACCCCCATCCCCCGGTTTTACTTTGGTTTTGCATTTGTGCCCCCTTAGTGTTACTTTGCATTTCAGATTTAAGTAAACCACAAATTCAAAATGGAATTTAGCCATGAACACAGAGCTTCAACTGCATGTGGTTTCCACTTAGTCATGACTTGTCCAAGGCTTACGTAAAGCTCATACCATTCTCGCCAGAAGTTTATGAAGCTTGGGGAAAAAATGGTCTATGCTTCTAGTTTGTAACACATCTCCAAAACCACATGATGCATTGTTCTGGGGCTTTGTTGAGAACTTCACACACTTTACTTTTAGTATCAGTTCAAATAGTAGATTAACTGTCATGTAGCAGTTGTTCCTTTAAAGTTGCTTATGGTAGAGAGATGTTTTTTAAGTATTACTTAATGTCACTAGATTTAACAGTTCGATGCTTCTACTAAAGAGGATTTAATAGTTAAAATAATAAAAACAAATTATTTAGTAGAAAAATTGGTTTCCAGGTGAGTTAAGGAACACATGTAACCCTGATTTGACTGTTTCAGGGTTGTGACAGGCTGCAGTATCAATCATTAAGTCTCTAGAGCTGCCTTTCATGGTACCAGGGCACTTCTAACACATTTGCTCCATAGCAGAACTATTGAACTGCAGGAGAATTGTATGCAGTAAGCTGGAAAATCTAATTCAAAATCAAAAGAAGCCTCACCAGCAAAATTGTCCCCGTTAAATCCATTTCCCACTTAAGGACTGGATTTGCCACTGAACTCCATCCTACCAAAGTTTTCATGCTCAAAGGAATGCCCTGAACCTCACTCACTTATTACTGCAGTTACGTTAAATGTTTATGGCAAAAAGTGTCCCCTTCCTTTTATAAAAAGCAACAGAGGGTCCTGTGGAACCTTTAAGACTAACAGTCAGTTAGTTAATCTGTTAGTCTTAAAGGTGCCACAGGGCCCTCTGTTGCTTTTTACAGATTCAGACTAACACGGCTACCCCTCTGATACTTGACTCCCTTCCTTTTATATATTCCCTTCTTCCAAATCAAAACGTTGAATACTGTATAAAAGACTTAGTGCATCACAATGGATCAAGCCAATAGTATTCACATCTGATAAAGGTGGTTCAAACTGCATGAACTGCAAAAATGTTTAGTTCAATTTACCTCTAATGTATAAATTTCAGATTACCTCTCCATATGCACACACACAATCCATTGAAATTGATAGTTGAACAAAAGGTTTAGCATATTAGGGCTTTTAGGTAGAACTGGGCAAATAACTCTATTATTTTAGAATGGATAGCAAACCAACCAACAAACGAAAAATCAGTTACTTGCCCAGCTCAAACAGAATTTTGGCTTAGATCATATCAAATACAAAATTTTGAAAAAATTAAGTTTTGACTGAATCAAGTAAACCCATTTTGAGTCAGATGAAACTTGTTGTTCAAAATGCTTTGTTTCTGGGCATTTTTTAAATGGCTGGGATCACAAAACGGGGGAGATGTGGAGGTGGTACTTTCTTTATAACTTTAAGACCAGTGGTTAGGGTATTTACATGGGATGTGGAAGACTTGGGCTCACTAGCCTGCCTCTGCCTGATGTGGAGCAGGGATTTGAATTTGGGTCTCCCATCTCTCAGGAAAGTGCTATGGGATATACTGTTAGGGATCTTTTTCTCTCCTCTGTGGAAGCTGTTCCGCTTTGTATAAATAATTAAATACTCATTGAAGCAGGGACCTGGGTAATTTGAGCCTTCCACATCCCAGCTGAGTGCTCTAATCCCACTAGCTAAAAGCTACAAGAAGGGGCACCACCACTGACCACCACTACTTCCTCTTCCTTCACTAGCTGTTTTGTGAATGGCAGCTTAATTTTTTTTTTGAAGGGAAACTAGCCAAAACTATTATGCGAACTTGAGTCAAACTCCCAAATAATTTTGGCTAGACAGAAACTGCATTTTTCAGAGTAAATTATTTGCCCCCAAATCTTGCCCAGCTCCACTTTTAAGTTTACTCTACAAAAGTCAGTTTTCAAATTGTCCAGTCAGGACCCCAGTAATATCTGCCCATCTGCAGGCTCATTTGCTGTTACTGTTGCTTCATTACTGCCATCTGAAAACTGCAGTTGTGCCCTGAGCCCAACTTGCTTCCATGTCCCTTGTTTGTTCTTCTCAAATTGCTTTTATTCTTTTGACCACCCACAAGCATCTTTGGTGATTTCTCTTGCAGCTCCCTGCTGCTCCAAGACACTCCAGACTGTTATGTTACAGATATCAGCTCAGCGTGGGTGTACAGTGACATGCATGATGATCAGCTGTGTGCCGCTCATTCTGTGAGAAGTACCCTGTCTGTAAGAACACGCATCCGGAAGTGTCTTAATCCAATTAGCATCTACAGCCTATGGTGGGGGCAGGAGGAACAGCTGGAAACATAACTAACGAAGAGTGTAATTTTACTAAAATTGTTTTGATTTTTTTGGTAGAAGGCGAAGTCTCTTGAGATGTACAGACATCTTTTCTGCTCCAGATCCTTCCTTATAGCCAGAAACCATAGAGCTAAAATATTGTGTGAGTGACTTGATAAACACATTGTGTGTTTCAAGTGTGAAGAGAAGACTTGCTAGCAGATCATCAGCCAATTTTCAAACCAGAGATGTACGTAAAGTTGATGTGAGCTGCCTCAGAGCGAATATGTGATTAAAATTTTATCCTTATAGTGATTTGTAT
This sequence comes from Trachemys scripta elegans, assembly GCF_013100865.1. Lineage (NCBI taxonomy): Eukaryota > Metazoa > Chordata > Testudines > Emydidae > Trachemys > Trachemys scripta. The sequence goes on along the minus strand of NC_048303.1, from coordinate 35,054,529 downwards.
CAGAAAATGACAGAATGTGATTTTCTGTCTGAAAATCCAAGCATTTTTTGCTCTTTATATAAATCAGCTTTCTCCTTCTCGATTTCTACAAACACATCCCATGTCCCAACATATCTATCTCAATAAACAGATCCCAGCTGTTCCTCACTAAAATGCACTGGTAAAATTGAGGAAATTACTATAGAAGTTGCATGGACCAAAACTTTTAAACATATATTAGGGGCTTGGATGGCTCAGGAGACTGGCAATAGGATGTGCAGTCATTCACCACTACATCACTTGTTTGAATCTATCCCAGATCAACAGCTATGGAAAGTCATTACCATGATGCACCTCGCTATCACTTGTCCTTGGTGTGAGGAATCCTTGCCTGTGCCTGCCAGGGGTCAGTTCCCCAACTCCATAGGCAACACAAGCACTCCCTCTAGGCCTATGCAGACCCTGCTTTCTCTCTACAGGTTAGTGATAGGTTCACTCCAACCGCCAAGCATCTCCCTGGAGTGTCCAGTTCCTCCTCCCCTGAATGCTCACAGATTAACCACTCTCAAACGCACAATATCCCCCAGTTTACCTGTTACACCTTTGATCACTGCTCTATTTAATACACAGATCTTATATATGTATATAGTGAACACAAATAAAAGTTTATTTAACGAAGAATAGAGATTCTAGTAATAGCAACTAGAAGTATTGGAAACAGATGGTTACCTGTAAACTACAATCGTAACATGCATTCTAGAAGCTTGACTTACTTAACTAGATACTTTTGTTTTATAGAGTACAGCTTACTCAAAGTCCTTCCAGTGTTTTACAGCCAATCTTGGCAGTGATCTTCCATTCATGAGACAAGTCATGTTGTCAGATTGCCTCCTTGATGAGAGATGCAGTGTGATTTCTTGCATTACCTGATCTACTAAGATAACCCTTTCGATCTTTGCCATAAACAGGACACCCCCCTGCAGCTTGTTTTTTATCTGTAGGCTTTCTTGTAAATTTCGCAGTCTTATGCCTGGTAGCTGGTTTGGTATGCAAATATGCATTTTATGCAGGAGTGGTGCCAGGGTTTTTGGCGCCCTAGGCGGGGGTTGTCGTCGGCAATTCTGTGGCGGGGGGGGTGTCCTTTCGCGCTCCCGGTCTTCAGGGCACTTCAGTGGCGGGTCCCGGAACGAGTGAAGGACCCGCCGCAGAATTGCCGCCGAAGACCCGGATCGCGGAAGGACCCCCCGCCGCAGAATTGCTGCCGAGGGCGGCAAAATGCCACCCCCCTCAAATCCTGGCATCCTAGGCAACCGCCTAGGTCACCTAAATGGAAGCGCCGGCCCTGATTTTATGTCTTACAATGGATGCCTAATACACATGTGACCAGACTGAGAACCATCTGCTATTTCCTGGTTCTGTGATTTAACTCCTAAACCTTAAGAACATAATTTTCAATATAGATACATAACATTAAATATGTGTGATTACATTTTGTGGTGATTATGATGACCCATGGCCTACTGGCTCTTAGCAGAGACCTCATATGTCACCCTATAGTGAATTTATATTCAAATATCTGAGCCAGGAGATCCCTGTAAAACTATGCACCCCCTGTGCTCTCTGCCGGTTTACATTAAGAGGTCCCTGGGTCACAATTGCCATCTGAAACCGGCTTGGTAGCCTATGTGAAATGAATTAATGTTCTCAGTCCATCTGATGAACTGGTGTCCATACCACACAAGCCCACTATTGCAATTGGCAGCTTTGTTGGCAATCTAATAAGGGACTAAGGACTGAGCATGGAAATTGATCTACTCTCTTCTTTCAAGAAATGTTTTAGCACGTTTGGGGGAAAAATGGAACAGGTGCAGGGCTAGTGTGGATGTATGGCAAAACTTCAGTGGACTTGTATCTAACTGCATGACTAGTGTGGTTATACTGCATCACTGGTGCTTGAACTGGTGGGATAACACCAGTTTAATTGTCTAGTGTAGGAAAAAAATCTTTCATGTGTGGTTCTTAGGGCTTGCCCATTATTCATTCCTTTATGATTCAGTTTCTCAGCTCTGCTATGTGATGACCTCTCCAGAAAACCCAGAAGCAAGGGATTCAGCTTAGGACCCAAACTTGAATGCTGTGAGGCTACTTTCAGAAGAGCAAATTTATTTTTGCAAATCAGTCATGTTATGGTGACAACAAAGAAACCTCAGGAAGTAGGTCTGAATAAGCACCAAGTCTGGTTGCTTAGCCAAACTATTTGTAACCCTTGAGTCTGCAAAATTGGTCTGGAAATCTCCCTAGTTCAGGCTTTCTAGTGAGTTACTATAGAACCTGGTTCCAGTTGGCCTGAGAGGAAATAGCTTTTCTTGCACAATTCAGCACTGCTGCTACCAGCCAGGGAGAAACTGGGGCAGCACACAAAAATGAAAAATCAAAGGAAAAAATGGACTAAATGTCAATTACATGTTTAGAAAAGCTCTTATTTTTATCCAGGCATGTTAGACTGTCCTTAAAAGTTTCTACATGCGGGAGATTACCCTGATTAGTTAATATTGGTATTGCACAATTTTTAACTAGAGTACTGATTTGAAACATTATCAGGAGGAATAGTCAACCATTTAAAAAACACCTTTTTAAGCAATAAAAGAAAATAGCCTCTGAAATTCACAAGCCAAAAACATAATGCAGTAGAATGATTTCCTTTGCACAATCTCAGCATGTATGTAAAAGTATGTTAACAAGTTACATGAAGCTACAAACAACTTGTTTGTTTATATCTGACAAATCTATCCACATACAGTTTAGATATATTTTCTTCATGCATCAATATCTGGGAGCTAGAATATAAAAATAATTGGAATAGAAGATTTTAGAAAACCCAAGAAAAACTCGAGGAGTACAAAGGGTATCCTTGCTTCAGTCTTGTTGTGCAGAGCCAGGTATCCATAACTTGTATTACATTATCTCAGTTTCGATGATCTGAATAACAGTATTCCCAGAAGAACTGGTTGTTCTGGAAACCAAAGATGTAATTTTCTTCTTTGCATTCTTTCCTAATAGTATATTTGTGAATCTCTCTGTGAGCCCGATTTAAAGTTAATTGGAGGGTGTAGAGTATCCTGAACTCAGGAGCTGCAAATAATGGTCTTTTACCAGTGGCATTGTTCAAGAAAATACAACCCCCTCCTCTAGCTTTTCAGTATAAGCTAAATGTGAATCTGTAATCTGAAAATGCCATAGTACATGGTGTGACTATATCAAGGTTTTTGATTTTGCAACAGAAGTCAATATATGACAGCATTAAAAGCTAAATCCTTTGATTGGATTCATGAGGCAGATATCAGCCGAACAGTAGAAATGAAGGATTATCTTGTCTGCAGTGCAGAAAGGTTGATCTCCACCCTACCATCCACCCCCCTAGATACTTCCATATTACAAAAAAAATGAGGAGTCCTTGTGGCACCTTAGAGACTAACAATGGCTACCACTGAAACCTGTTTCTATATTACAGTTTTCCACTGGCTCGCTTCTGTCTTTTTAGTGGATTAATCACCCACTCCCCATCCTTTAGTATCAGAGGGGTAGCCGTGTTAGTCTGAATCTGTAAAAAGCAACAGAGGGTCCAGCGTCTGATGAAGTGGGCATTCACCCACGAAAGCTTATGCTCCAATACTTCTGTTAGTCTTAAAGGTGCCACAGGACCCTCTGTTGCTTCTTATTGTTGAGAGTTCCATTGTGCTACAGGAGTGTAATTGTCAACCATCGTCTTCGTCCCAAAACTTCAGTTGATCTTTTAGATCTGGACCCAAGCTATATGGAGCGCTTTGAAGATAAGGACTGACACCTTGAACTTGATTCAAAATTCTATGGGAAGCCAGAGGAGAGCAGAGGACAGAGCTGATACGTTCATGGTAACTTGTGTTGCTGAGGAGGCACGTTGTGGTGTTCAGAACTAGTTGGAGTTTTCTTTGTGCTGATGGCTCCATGCCCAGATACTGCATTGCTGTAATCCAGCCAAGAGGAGATGAAGGCATGAATAACTGAGGCCAGGTCTTCATCCATCAGGATGGGATTGAATCTCTTTAGCAAGCAGGAATGTTCAAGGATAATGCTATGTGAGAGCTCAGCATCCGTGAGGAATCAAAAACTACTCCTTACTATGCACTGAAGTCACCAATTGTGGATGTGAACCTTCAACCAAAGGAGGCTGCACCATGGCTGCAAGTTTTTCAAAGTATTTTCCTCTGCCCACCAGCATCACCTCTGTCTGTCTAGGTTTCAGGTTCAGCCAGCTATTCTTTATCCAAGAGCTGATCTCATCAAAGGCCTGGGCTATCTTGGTGTCAGTGGTGTGGTCATCTGTGGTGAAGAATAGGTAGAGCTGTGAGTCATCATTGTTTACTCTTGAGCACATAGCATTTGATCAGTTCTCCTAATGGTTGCATGTAGATGTTGAAAAGGACTCGAGTGGGACTCCACAAGGGTGAGGAGTTTAGTAGTGGAGATGCAGTTTCTAATTTCTGGTCATTGGGTGTGTCCCTCCATAAAAGGTCTCTCATAATTTCAGCACGTTACCTGGGGCTCCTACAGCCTCTCTCAAGAGAGACATCAATATCTTATGTCAATAGTGGTGAATGCTGCAGAGAGGTCCAGGAGAATGAGAATGGATGTCTGCCCTGTATCCATTGACAGAAGGAGATGATCCATCATTGCTACTAAAGGTGGTTTTGGTTCTGTGTCCTGGCCTGAATCTAGATTGTGCCAGGTCTAGAATGTTAGCTTTAGTTAGATGAGTTTGTAGCTGGACTTTTGCTAGCTTTTCTGTGAGTTTGCTTAGGTATGAGAGGTTGGACATTGGTCAGTAGCTGGCTAAAATTGGAATATCCAGGGTGGGTTTCTTCAATGTGTTGGTTGGACTATTGCCTCTTTTGAAAGAGGGAAGGAAAATTCCTTCTGTGAGTGAGGCAGTGGCTATTTCTCTCAGAAGTGGCTCCAGTTGGTCACGACTAGGGTGAGCAGATAGCAAGTGTGAAAAATCAGGACACGGTCTTTTTGGGGATGGAGGAGGGCGTAGTTGCATATATAAAACAAAGTCCCTAATATCAGGACTGTCCTGTTACTAACAGGATGTCTGATTGCTCTATTCATGACTCTCTTTCACAAGCCAGGAAAGGCATGGGACAGATGCACAAGTCTTGAGTCAAGACTCCTTTATAGTGTCCAGAACTGCTTAATGAGTGAATGTACTGAACTGTGGGAATGCAGGTGGGCTGTGGGGAGGTGAGCAGAAGTGGATCCATGCTCTTTGAGAAGCTTTCCTGAATGTGTGAGATCATTTCAGAAAAGTAGGATCAGGGGCGGCCCGTCCATATAGGTGAATTAGGCAGTCGCCTAGGGTGCCAAGTTAAATGGCGCACCAAATTTGAGGGAAAAAAATCAATTAAAAAAAAATAAAAAAAATAAAAAGATGAAAAAAGACAAATAAAATAACAAAGATGTCATTATTTCAATTCCTGTGTGTGCACTGAGGGAATATGAATTATAATTCATTTCTCTACGTTTCTGAGAATTTATTAATATGTCAAATCTTTTATTTACTGCAAAATAAATATTTTAGTGATTTTTTTTTTCAATTTGCAACATAAGGTCAAGATGACCCACTCCGCAATTTTGATAAGCAATAACTCAGCCACAATTAAATACATCCACCAGCGGCAAGAGCTGCAATGCTAGTGACACCTAACTCAAATATACATCAATGTTGCATAGCCGGAAATTCATGTAGAGTGGAGGTATTGCAAGTTGATACATGTCAAACGGTAATTTTAACACGTCACAGGTAGATGGTTAAGAATCGAGCGAATACTATGGAAAATTGTGTTTCTTGGTGCCAAAGAATAAAGAATAATGTCTTTCAGCATTATAAATCCAAACTGTGAGTATCTTTAAGCATTATTAAACCTTAGCATTATTATCGGGCTGTATAATTATGAACTTTCCTTTGTTCTAACTGGTTCACAAGTAATAAATAAAGTGCATAAAAGAAAAGTGACAGCATTAACTCTTAATAGACTACGAAAGTGATGATGTCACATTCCAAGTGGGTACCCGTGAGGCAGGGGATTACTTTCCAAACAACCGGTGTCTGGTTATAATGTTGAAAAAGGTCATTTTGTTTCTGTGTAAATGCTGTAACTAACTATTTTAATAGGTAAGTGAGTGTATGTTACTAATCATTGAACCTTTGAGCAGTGAAAAGACTTGTTGGGATGGCTGCAATATGGTTTAAATCGCCAACCAGGTGGTAGATGTGTCAGCCATCCTTAACACTATAATGCTTCCAGTCGGGAGCACAGTACATAACAATACTCAAATGCCCCACGGCAGAAAGAGGAAAAAGAAAACGGTCAGGAGCTGAGTATCTTAAACGAAAGGCTGAGAAGGAAAAGGACCAAGCAAAACAGCAGGGATCCTTCCTGAAATATCTTCTCTTTTTAATCCAAATAAAGATGGAAGCAGTTCACAGCATCCAGATGAAGGAATTTTACTTGGAGAGGAGGTTAGCTCACATCCACATGGAAGCAGCTTGGAACATCAAGATGAAGGTATATTACTTCGAGATGAGGGTAGCTCACATCCACAAAAAATCAACTTGGAAACTCAAGATGTTGGAAACTTACTTCTAGATGAAGGCAGCTCACAGCATCAGACTGATATGGAAGTGGAGAATATTTATTCACCTTTAGAGGGACATGCAGAAATTGAAGCAAATGAAGTAGAAGGAAGAAAGGATGAGGAAGTTACAAACAAGTTACAATATGGGGACCAGCTTCATGGCCCAGATGTGATGACAGTGTGCGGCAAATTATCATGGACCGGAACAAGTTCATGAATTTCCCTTCCCTAAGAATGGAAATAAACGAAAATTCTCTGCTCGGCATTACAAGAGGAAACTCATTAATGGGGACGAAATTCATCAAAACTGGTTACAATATTCAGTATTGAAGGACTCTGTGTTTTGCTTTTGCTGCAAGTTGTTTAGAAATCAAGCAACTGGTACATCACTTACTGAAAATGGTTCAAAGGACTGGAAAAACATACCTTCAATTCTCTCTTCATATGAAAGTAGTACAGAACATTTGGAATGTGTTCAGAATTGGAAAGAACTTGAATTATGATTTGAAAAAAGGAAAAAACTATCAATGAAGAAAATTTACAAGTGATCAAGGAAAGAAGAATATTGGCAACAAATATTAGAGCGTCTGATTGCTTTAGTGAGAGTTCTCGGTAGGCAAAATTTAGCATTCCGCAGCCACGGTAGAAATGAAAAATTATACACTACAGGTAATGGAAACTTTTTAAAATTTGTTGAATACATAGCTTTGTTTGATCCAGTCATGAAGGGGCATCTACGTAAAATAACTGATCATGAAACACAGATTCATTACTTAGGAAAAAATGTGCAGAATGAACTGATTCAAATCCTAGTAAATGCCATTAAAAAGAAAATTGTAGAAGCTGCCCATTCTGCAAAATACTTTTCAATAATACTGGACTGTACACCAGATGTGAGTCATGTTGAACAAATGACGATGATCATTCATTTTGTGGATATGGAAAAGTCTGCACATGAAGATAATGTTGAAGTGCTCATAAAGGAATATTTTTGGGGTTTCGTACCACTGAAGGAGACGACTGGAGCATTTATGACTGAAACTATTCTACAAGAGCGTGAAACAGTATCATTATCTGTTGAAAACTTATGTGGCCAAGGCTATGGTAATGGGAGTAATATGAAGGGTAAGAAAATCAATCCTAGGGTCTTTTTCGTTCCTTGCACTGCACATTCTCTGAATTTGGTTGTCAATGATGCTGCTAGATGCTGTTTGGAGGCAAGCAGTTTCTTTGACCTGGTGCAATGTGTTTGTGTTTTTTCTCAGGCTCAACATGCCATTGGGAGATTCTGACTTGCCATGTGAGTTCTCTAACTGTGAAACCACTTAGTCAGACAAGATGGAAGAGTCGCATTGATGCTTTGAAGCCTCTTCACTATGAACTTGGAAACATTTATGATGCCCTAATTGAAATTTCTGATGATACTACCTTTACTGGATCATCTGGCAATACGGCATGTTCAGATGCAGACGCTCTTGCAAATCACCTTTCTAAGTTCAAATTTGTGACTTCACTCATTTTGTGGTATAATATCCTTTTTGAGATTCACCTCACTAGTAAGCAGCTTCAGGAAAAGAACTTGAACATGCATTCTGCTATTCAAAAAGTGCAGAAACTAAAAATATTCTGGAGGAATTCAGAAGTGATGAAGGGTTCAAAAGAACATGGTAAATTCTCTCGAGCTTGCTGAAGAAATAGACTTTCCGACAGAATTTGAACTGGAACCAATTCGCATTCTGCAAAAGAAACAGCAGTTTTTGTATGAAGATGAGACACACCCATTCAGAACTCAAAACAAAGGTTCAAAGTGAATTTCTACTTCGTAGTCGTTGATACTGCTATTCACTCGGTTGATGAAAGATTTCGACAGATACAGCAGCTAGAGTCAGTATTTGGCTTTCTATATGATATCCACAGCTTGCAAAACAAACAAACAAACAAACAAAACAAAAAAACCCAGCAAAACAGACAAGAGAATTTTGTATAAAACTGGAGTCGGCATTGACTCATGAAAATTCAAAAGATATTGATGCTACAGATTTGTGTAGTGAGCTTCAGGCTTTTTCAAGATGACTTAAGAAACATTCCATTCCTGAAGAAGTATTGAAGTTTGTGAAAATAAACTCAGAGTGAGTTTTCCAAACATTTTTATAACTCTATGCATTCTTTTAACTTTGCCAGTTTCCATAGCTAGTGGGGAACATAGCTTCTCAAAGTTAAAATTGATAAAAACATATCTGCGTTCAACAATGGTGCAAGAGAGACTTGTTGGACTTGCCACAATGACAATAGAGCATGAAATAGCTGGAAAACTGGATCTAAAAGAACTAGTGACATGACTTTTCTTGCTTTAAGTTTTGAAAATTCAGTTTTAAGAGCACAGAGTGTTTTTTATTCAGAGTGTTTTGTAAATACAGGTTAAAGTTAATTGAAGAGTTTTCTTATTTCTTTCTATATTGGATGTGGTGGTAATGGCAGTTAAAGCAGGATTGCGTAATGGATGGTTTTGGATTTGTAGTAATAAAAATTATAATTAACATTTTTAATGCATTTTTATTTGAAATTGGACTGAAATATCATATAGCTGTCATGTACAAATCTATTCTGAAAATTTCATGTCTCTATTTTATCTGATCTCAGAAACATTGGTTGGACAGACGGATGGATGGACAAACCGAATAATTAAGCCTCTGTTTAAAAAAAAAAAAACCCTAAAAACATTAAAAGGAAAAAAGGCGTTAAATATTTCTCAGTTTACCAAAAAACCTCAGCCTAGATCTGCCCTTTGGGTTTGGGGGCACCGATTGCATGGTTCACCTAGGGCGCCAGTTGCTGGCAGCTTGTAGGGCCGCCCCTGAGTAGGATGATAGTTCTTTGCAGCACTTGGTGCTTGGCTCTGCATGTTTTAGGCACTCCTAGTTCTTGAAGCATCATGGATAACTTCTTGGGGTGGGATTTGGCAGCCTCAACAGAGCTGGCAGGAGATTCTCTTGATGTGTAATACAGCCTCAGCAGAAGCTTTGAGGAATTCATTATGTTTCAACCTGTCTGAATCAGCCTTTGTTTTCCACCATTGGAACTCAAGTTTCTGCCCCTGTCTTGTCTGTTGTGGGATGTTGGGAAAACCAAGAAGAGTTGTGGGAATAATGCAGAGGAAGGGACTGTTTGGGGGTCAGTGACAGAGGCCAATGTAGAACAGTAATGATTCACCTCGTCCTGTGGATGGGGTGCTGTTGTCCTTCAGCAGCTTTGCAACCTCTTGGATTACATGAGTCTTTGTGGTTGAATCACAATTTTTGGTCAGTCTTGTTGACTGAGCATGAGAAGATCTCTGACAACTGCCCTAATGGAAGCACATCATCTATTTCAGGTGTGGAATCACTTAGGAAGCTATGGATGTCCTTTATGTGTATCAAAGCATATATTCACGAATGTGCAGGTCCCTAGAAGATAAGAGAGTGGGAGGAGTTTTGACATGGTCCAAAATTCTTCATCCCCCAATGCTTTAACATTGTCCCCTCCCCCTCTCTCTATCAAGGAAATTTAATAGGCTTTTTAAACTTATTTTCTCTTTTTACATTTCTTACCCAGTCTTATTTCTTCACCTTTGCTCTTTTCCTCCATTCTCCCTGCTGCTGTTTCTATCGACCAGTCATGATGTGCTTAGTCTTTCCTTGCTCCAACTGCTGCCTTCCACAAGTAACTCTTGCAGACCAACTGGATTGCCCTAACTGCCTGCCTCTTTAAAGGCAGCTGGAGATGCATAACACTTTTCACCGTAATATATTTTTTCAGGGTTGATGCATTTTGTCATATGCCTGATTGTGGGCATGAGGTGGGTGTTTTTGTTTTTGTTTTTCCTTTGCACATCCTGGGTTCTGTCCCCTGCTGGGCTCACCCTTCTTGAGAGCTGCTCCTTTCCCTCCAATCCTGGAGACTCAAAGAAAACTTTCTGATGCCCCATGTGTCTATAAATTCCCCTCTCTACCTCTTGCTCCCTAGTCTTACCTCCACTACTTGACTAGAGCAAGGGGGGGGGTGGGGCGGGGAGGCAGAAAAACCTTTTAAATTGAGTGTTGAAGGACTATATCTGGATTCCTTAACTGTTAACCTACAGACATCCAAATATTTGGGAACTGAGTTTTATACATGGTGATGTTTAGGGTTGTTGGCTGGACTCCATTGAAACCCTTGATAATGACTCTTTGAGCATGGTCTCTCAATCAGTTGTGAACCCACCTTACAGTAACTTCATCTAGACCACATTTCCCTAGTTTGCTTTTGAAAATGTCATGTGGCACTGTGTCAAAAGCCTTACTAAAATCAACATGTATCATGTCTACTGCTTCCTCACATCCACTAAACCAGTAACCCGCTCAGAGAAGGAAAAATTAGGTTGGTTTGGCATGATTTGTTCTTGACAAATCCATGCTCGCTATTTATTATAACCCTATTCTCCCCTAGGTGCCTAAAAATTGTTTTTTTGTTTTTTTATTTGTTCTAGTATCTTTCCAGGTATTGACGTTAGGCTGACTGGTCTATAATTCTCGGGTCCTCTTTTGTTCCCCCTTTTTAAAGATAGGTACTATATTTGCCCTTCTTCTGTCCTCTGGGACCCATTTCTGTCTCTGTCAGTAGAATTAGACTTCTTGCTATGTGCTGATTTTCTTTTTAATGGTAGAGTTTACTGTTGAATAAAGCTGGAAATAGAGATGCTCAGACTCAGGACATGTTACAGTACAATTGCACCTTGCAAGTAATCGTTTTCTCCTACATTTTAAACATAGTTGATATTTTGCTTTTGAAGTAATGTTAAATGTGCATTTCAAAATTCATCTAAAAACTCAGTGGTGCATACACAAATTCCCTGGTTTCATTAGAACTGGTCACTTCTGCTGCATGTATTAAAATACTTCAGGTATGCAATTTTCATCTCCGTACATACTCATAGCCACATCATGCCCAGGAGGTATATATGCTGCGCTCCTTGACATCAGCTTAAATCTTTCATGTACTAGTGGAAGCCACAATATGGCCATTTTAAATGGCCACTGTGAAAGTGTATCTCTCTATTCCATCACGTTTTACAAAGCAAATATAGACATAATAATAATAATAAATGCTAGGCTTGCCTTGACTGGACTGCAGTATAAAACAGCAAGCTATAATTGTTTATCTGGCAATAGGATACATGGCATTATGGCAGGGGACTAATACCATAACATTTGCAGGATCTAATTATTAGCTTTTGAGCAAATAGCAGGTGGTCGATAAATTAGTCAATGGATTTTTTTTTAACTCATTCTTTCTGGCTTGTAGATTCCTTCCCTTTACACTGTATTGTGCCACACAAAATGCATATTATTTCTACCTAGTTTGCTTCAGATTTTGATTATACTTTTTTTGTTTCTCACCTTTTCATTGCTAATTTCATTATTCCTTAGTTACAGTGTATCTGGCACCCATCTGGTGTCCATAGTGGTTTTTTTCTTTGTCTTTTTTTTTTCCTCTAAGAAAGTAGGGGTTGGGATATTCTGACATACTGCATTCTGGTCCTGATTCTCCTTAGATCAGGAGATATATGTGTATTCCATCATTTTATCAGGGGAGGGATAGCTCAGTGGTTTAAGCATTGGCCTGCTAAACCCAGGGTTGTGAGTTCAATCCTTGAGGGGGCCAAAAAAGTTGGGGATCGGTCCTCCTTTGAGCAGGGGGTTGGACTAGATGATCTCCTGAAGTCCCCATGACATTCTATGATTCATATGCCCTATTTTGCTTTATGGGGGGAGGGATAGCTCAGTGGTTTGAGCATTGGCCTGCTAAACCCAGGGTTGTGAGTTCAATCCTTCAGGGGGCCATTTAGGGATCTGGGGCAAAATCAGTACTTGGTCCTGCTAGTGAAGGCAGGGGGTTGGACTTGATGACCTTTCAGGGTCCCTTCCAGCTCTATGAGATAGGTATATCTCCATATTAAAATATATATATATATATATATATATATAATTTGTTTCAAAATCAACTTGATAACATAAAAAATCATTTTCAAAATCTGTAGTGACTTATAAAATTTTAGCAAGTATTCATATTTCTTGTTTTTATCTTCCTCTATTAAAGTGAATGGTTATTCATTTTGCTTGCTTGCACAACACTGTAAAATTTCAACAGAAAAAAAGTAGATGTTCACCAGCGTGTGGGCACACAACATTATACTTGTGCTATCCAATAGTCAGAAAGCGTTGCATATTCTGTTCCCCTGTGGCAATTACATGCAAGTAGATGTCCACATATACAAGTATCCACTAGTCCAAATGAAAAGTATCTTGAAAACGCTAGTTAGCCATAGTGCCACAACTGCTGCCACTGAAACTGCTTATCTTCTCCTGTATATCCAGATGATTAAAGACAACAAGATAAAAAGGTGGTGCTTTAAAAAATAATAATTTAAGAGTAGTCCTTTTTAAGAATATTCTTTTCATCATATTATTCTAGTTAGCTAACCTGAAAGTTGTATTCCCATGCCCAATAGCTCAGTGATGTGAAAGCTTAAGACTAAAAAGAAGTGTGTGTTCCTGAGAGAGCTTATTGCACTATTGGACACATGGGCGGATTCCTCTGGCAATAATGTTCCTGCTGTATGTATTGGTGCATTTTTTTGACAACTGGTTTAGAGACCGATAGTAAAGTAGTCTGACTGAGAGAGTCTGCAAATATTGCAGTATGTCAAGAAGGTTTGAGTCAAAGTTGCAGAGTTGGTGCAAAATTTTGCCTAAAGATACAGATAGGCCCCTAGGCATATAGAAAATCCCACTAAATATATGTCTGTATCTTTAGGTGCTTAAATACCTTTAAAAATTTTGGGTTTTAGAACCTAAGTTCCACTAGCTTTCAATAATTTGAGGTAAACCCACAGCCAAACCAGGGCTGCTCACTTAGCTGCACCGCCCACACCCCTGTGACTCTCACTCCCGTCCCTGTTTCTTCCTTTGTCCCCCAGAATTACTTGAGATCTGGGTTTGGTGTAGCTTCTCCCCTTAGGTTGGAGGGGAAGGGCCTTTAGATGTGAGCAGGCATGTGTATGCCCATCCTGGATTCTCAATAGGTGCACCTCCCACACCCACCCATCCCCGGTGCTCCAATAGGTGCACCCCCTACAGAACTGCAGTGAGTCACCACTCAGGCATGCAGCAATGGCTCAGCTGCACTAACATCCCCTTCCCACAGAGCCTGCAGGGACTTGGCCTTCAGCTGTGTGGCAGCAGCCTGTCCCTGAGCAGAGCCCGGCTCAGGTGACACCCTCCAACCCCCCACAGGCATTTCCCCAACCCTGCCAGAGCTGCAGATCAGTCTGTGCAACAGCACTAACAAGCAGGAACCCTCCTGCTGCCTTGCAGTGTATCAGACGCTCTCAACTCCCAGCCTGCTTCTGTTCCTGTTCCTGCCCCAGCCTTGCCAAAGCCATGTTCGTCTTGTTGTTGCCATACTCTGACCTCACTCCAGCCCTGTTACCTGCTCTGCCTCTGCCTACTGACCACCCTGCTTCAACCTCTGGCCTGTATCTGAATTCCGGCTGTGGTACTGATTTGGCTTGTTCACAAACTTTGATCACCCTGCTTCAACATCTGACCTGCACCTGGACTTTGTCTATGGTAAAAAGCAACAGAGGGTCCTGTGGCACCTTTGAGACTAACAGAAGTACTGGGAGCATAAGCTTTCGTGGGTCAGAACCTCACTTCTTCAGATGCAAGTCTGTCTATGGTACCGCTTTTGGCTTATCCATGGACACTGATCTCAGTCCTGTCCCGTCCCCGGATCTCGGGTTCCAGCACTACCCTCAGCCCAATTCCAGCCCTTTGTCCAGCTTCTACCTCTGCTCCAACCAGTAGGCCTGATTATTGGGATGCAGCACCTGACACTAAAGATCCTAAGAGCTTGTTACTTTTGGGAATCGATGTTAGATTCCTAATTCACTTAAGCTTTTTTTGAATATTTCACCCTTAGATAATTTAGGGCTAAATGATGAAGTTCTTATTCAAACAAAGCTCCCATTGAAGTCAATAAGAACTTGACTGGAAAAGGGTATAGACCTCGGCATTTGATCCTTAAGCATTCTGATGCCTGAATTAAACACTGCATTCCTTTAACATTGCTTTTTAAAGTTTCAGCCTTTCCACTCTGACCTCCTATCTGAATAGGAACTAGAGGTGTACTAGAGATTGAGTCCTTCTGTAGTGGTGGACAGCTGAATTTTAGGTACTCTGTTTTAATTTCCATTTTTTTTTTAAAGGAAGAGGTGTTGAAGTAGACCTAAATGGGTTTAAGTCAGAAGTGTGATATTAGGGATGGCCATTTAACAGAGACCAGCGTAGAGGCTTATGTGTGGTTTTGCTTTTTGCAACTGTTCTCTACATTTCTGTTGGAAACCATTTTTTTTAAGGCAATTGTTTTTAAGGTCACTGCAACCCCTTCCCCTGACTTATTGAAACACTTCAGCATGTGGTATCAAGCTTGAGAGCATCATGTTTGTGAAAATAATTTTATTATTTAATGGAGGTGAACAATGAAATTCCCTCCTCACTTATGGATCAATGAACATCTAAGTTTTGCTTGCACTGAAATTGTTGGATGCAAACAATATTCCTCTTTTATATTCTTACTCTTTCCCCACCTTTAACTTTTACTAGAAAACACTGCATACTGTCCAAAAGGAAATATTAAACTAAAATTGATTATTTGAGGGAGTGGTATTTTTTCTCATAAGCTCAAAAAAGTCATTAAGTGCTGAAGTTAGACATTTCAATCTTCTTTGCCTTTCCATCCATTAGACAATACTAATGTTTGACAATAGCAGTCAAAAGCTACTACTCGCCTCTAACTGGCTTGTGAAATAATTGTCCTGTGTGGGCAGGATCAACTAAATGTAACATTATATTGTGTAGAACAAGGTTTTACTCCTTCTTGCGCCATGGTCAGGATTAATAGATACCTTGGCAGAATTAGGGGTCGACTATGCTTTCCTAGCTTGGGCATTAAACTAATGGGACAACAATGTTTAACTCTTTGTGGGGACGTGGGGAAAGATGATTTGATGCTCAGTGTCCCATACAGATTTTCTACTGAAGACGCAGCCTGCTATGCAGCAGTAAAATCATGGTGAAATGGAAGGAAGGAAGGTGCAGCACACACGTGATTTTACAAGCCTACTCTGCTGCTACTGTTCAACATGCCTTGTCCAGAAGAACAGTTGAGTTCTTCCACATCAAAGCTGAGAATTCTGCGGATCAGTCCCCTTTTGTAATGTTTTGTGATTGACTTGAAAACAGAGCAGATCTTTTGTATAGCACTTCCTATTTACATTGGTCTGGAAAACCAGAGTTTTCTTCTGTAGAATCTTAGTGGCTGGTATGGCTGTATAATTGTTGCCATTGCAGAACATGAGAGAGGTGAGAGCTCAAGTGACACTAGTTAATTGAAAACTTGCAAGCGTCTTCACAAAGCTAAGTATTCTGGAAGCTTAGACTGAGGAAGAACAGTTAGACTCAGCATGTCTTTAAGCATCCAAACCGATAGACTAGCAAAGCTGGCGTTAGGGTAGCATCCTAGATTTCTGTTAAACTTCATAATGATGGGAGATGAAGCAAAGTCACTGGTAACTTTCTTAGCTTTTGTAATATAAAGAACCTTTTAAAGAGAGTTAATGTTTACAGAAATTCAAATTTTCCCTAGCAAAGTGCTCCAGGTCATTGAGCATTTCAGCATACATGTCAAGCAGCTGTACTGAAAATTCTCAGTGGAAAAGCTTTTAATAATACATTATCTTATTATTTAAACCACATCAAAGGCTTTAGCTAGTCCATCATGGAGAAGTTCTTGAGTGTTGAACATTATTGAGAAGCATTTGTCTGTCCATATTTAAAGCTGAAGCTAGTTTCCTATTATAACCCTGACATTCTTCATCTTACCTTGGCCAATGTCCTCTGTGTTATAGACTATGAACCTTTAGAATTTCGTTTCAATTTAGACATCAATCTGCTGGGTTTTGGATTGTTTGTTTAGCAGCTAAACCATTACTAGGTTAATCCCAGCATCTGGTCTTTTTTGGAGCTTCACATCTAACCTTTTGAGTTGTGGTTCAAACCTCACTTCTTCAATTTAATCACAAACTCTGGAACATCAGCTTTTTATAGATACAGTATAAGTAAATACTGTTTATTTCCCAGAATAACTATACTTTTCTCAAATAAATACAGAAGTCAGATTAAATTTCACAATCTATTTAATGTTTGTGATGTGCTCCTCTTCTTTGAGTGCCAAAGAAATTCTAAAATATTTTTTAAAAAAAGGGAAATGTAAATAGTGGTGGTGTGTGTTTCTGGATATCTTTAGGTTAGTGTGTTTATCTCTGGTATAATTATTTATTGACATAAAAGATCTCGAGAAACTATCAGGTGAGAGATACTTAGAAAAATTGAAGTTGAAATGTGTTGGGAAGATACTAATGCTTAGTCTGAAGTCAAATTTATCGGGGGAAGACTCAATACTTACGTTGAGCTGAGTGCTTGGACAGTTAATGAAACTCTACTCAGGCTTCTGGATAACTCTAGGTCACTAGAAAACTCTAGGTCAGTAATTTAACAGAGGGATTAACATAGCCACTCCAATTCTAGTGACCTGGTACCTATCCTGACAGACAATAGTGATGAAAATGAACCAAAAAAAAAAAAATTGAAGGCTTTTGAAGCCATTATATAATTTTCCAGGGATAGTGAAAGTTGTAGCTGGCTTAGTTTTCAAATGCTTTTACTTATCCTAATATAGAAAATTGTAACTAGAGTTCTTCAGGCAAATTTTGAACAGGTTCTTAACTTGCTAAGACTTCATAACAAAGATGGAAAATTAGACATTAGCCATTGATGGGGGGAAAAAAAAGCTTAAGAGCTTCATGTTAATCTGTGGTGATGGAGATCATTCTAGCATAAACAGACAACTATGACTTCCCTCTTTCTCCAGAATCATCTGTCAACAGGATCCCACTTAGTCACTTTAGACATATAGACAATAGAAAAAGAGGTGTGAAGGCGTTTTCTTTTAGTCCTCCCACAATCACCACTATTTCCTTTGACCAATGATCTGGCTTTGATATTTTAGCTGGCATGTCTGTATTGCTGCTTATTCAGCACTGGATTGCCACAATTGTGAAGAAATCCAAATGGAAATAATTGCAAATTTAATTACAATTCAGATATTTCCATTCTTGGCTGAACCTGCCTTCACTCTTGGCCTGTTGTAGCAATTATTGCTGCATTGTCTGTCTAGTGTTAATTTACATTTTAATTGAGCGTGAAATCTTTTTAGCAGATGACAATGTACTGAGCGTTTATGCAACCCTTTCAGTAATACAGAACCTCTTTTGTTATTGCTTCAATATTGGGCTATACGGCCAAAAGGAAAAATATGTTGTCAATAGAGCAGACACTAAACTTTGATAGTGTTATTTTGACACAAAACAGACTAGACGTTAGGATTGGAAGAACTGGAGGAAACTCATGGCGAGATGTGATATTTCCCAGCATCTCTAACTTCAGTTAGATATTAGTGCTAGAATTTCTGCAGCTACAGAAGGCACTTATTTTGAAGTATGTGTTGGCACATTAGGCTATAGAAACTCCTATGATGCTTTTAAATTTCTCTTTTCATTTCTCCTCCTTTGTTGTGCTTTCTGGAACTTTAGCAGCACATTTTATATTTGTACAAGATGGCAATTTTGGAGAAAAATGGTCCTCCCCTCCACCTGGGAATAAACAACCCAAAAGAGAAGAACAATAAGGAGGAAAATGCTTCCCAAATTATTAAGGCTTATCCTAGTTTTACATGTGTTGCCTTTGGCCTGTACGAGAGGCTGATGGGAAACAGCAGGGAGTAAACTCATCTTTAATTCTTTTTGTACTGATTGTAGGTTTGTATGAGTTTCCTTAGGTAAATAACTCAGGTCTTCCTTTTTAAGACAAAAATTAATATCAAACAAGATTATTCAGAATAGAAAATGTATTTTGTTTTCCTAGAATTCATGACTCAGTGCTGACTGCATACAGAGCACAATGCAGAACTTTTATTCTCATTATGACAGACTGTTTCCATTCCAGTGTGTCATTTTAAATAGTCGAATATAAACCAGCATAGAGTGACTTTACAAGCTTGAAAGTTAGGAGAGTGCTTGATGCAAGTTAGAAAGAATATTAAAAATACTATGTGAATGAAAAATCCCAAAGTGTAGAACTGTGTAGCGTTATAGGACCTACTGTATGTCTCATCCTTTAAATGCTACTACTGATGTAATTTCACTGAATTACTTTAGTGACAGCCTCTTTTTGAGCATTGTGTTAGAACTTTTTTGGATGGTGATCTAATCCTATTGAGTCATTATGGTGCCCATTAGGGATTTCATAAAATATAGTGTACTTTAAAAATGTATATTTCAATGTAATAGGCAGCTCAATTGGGACCAAATCCTAGTCCTTTAAAAATCAACTGTAGTTTTGTTATTGACTTGAATGAGAAGAATTTGCTTCATGATTATCAATTGTATACAAGATTTTTTTTAACAAAAGATAAATGTCTTCCTATCTATTACATATTCAGGCACATAGATTATGGTAAACTTTAGCTGGTAATACTGGGTATATACCATGGAAATCTTTTGCTATCACAATGTATCCATTTGCATTCCCTCCAAAAAAGGGAGGCCCATGAAATTTGAATATCATTCTGGAAGTTTGGCCTTCAGAAGATTGTGTGCCTTTGAATGACACACAAACTGCAAATTATCAGTATTGTTTGGTTATGCACAGTTTTTGTGGACTGGTACTTTTGAAATTCAGTAACATAGTAACTTACATCAGTGTAGTATCTTCTTATTTAAGGAGTTCACAGGTTTGCAGAGGTGGGCAAGTTTGATTGTCCCTGATGTACCGACAAAGAAATTGAGGCACAAAGAGGCTATGACTTGCTCAAGTTCACGCAATAAACTAGTGGTAGAGCCAGAACTAGAACCTAGGGCTCCCTAACACCCAGTCCTGTGCCCAATCCACTAGAGCAAGCTGCCTTCCAAGTTCAGATGTCGAACAGTTTTTTTCCAGAACATCCAAATTCATGTACTGAGACATCCCCACTGTGCCAAGTCAGCTTGGTTCAGAAGTACTGCTTTTGATGTCTCACTAAGCCAAAACAGGACTGTTGTGATAAGCACTTGATAGATTTCTTCACCATACTCTTGAAATCATGTAAAGTTGGTGCAGTTGCAGTGTAGGAAGTTTTAAAAAACAACAAATACATCCATTTTGGCTGCATCACACTGACTCTCATTCATTTTGTGGTCCACTATAACCACCAGATCCTTTTAAGCAGTACTACCACCTAAACAGTTATTTCCCATTTTGCTGTCGTGCATTTAATTTTTCTTCCCTAAGCAAAGTACTTTGCATTTGTCTTTACCGTATTTCATCTTGTTGAATTCAGACCAATTTTCCAATGTGTTGAGGTAATTTTAAACCTGTCCTCCAAAGTGCTTTCAACAACATCCAGGTTGGTGTCCTCTACAGATTTTATAAACATACTCTTTACTCCATTATCCACGTAATTAATGAAAATATTGACTGGACCTAGGATTGACCCCTGCAGGACCCAACTATATATGCCTTGCCAGTTTGACAGCAAACCATTGATAACTAGTCTTTGAGTATGGGCTTTCAACCAGTTGTGCACTCATGTTTATAGTAATTTCATCTAGACTGCATTTCCCTAGTTTATGAGACTGTCATGCGGAACAGTGTTAAAAGTAGGGCTGTCAAGCGATTAAAAAAATTAATTGCGATTAATCGTGCTGTTTAACAACAATAGAATACCATTTATTTTAGATATTTTTGGATGTTTACTACATTTTCAAAGATATTAATTTCAATTACAATCCAGAATATAAAGTGTACAGTGCTCACTTTATATTTATTTTTGATTTACAAATATTTGCACTGTAAAAAACAAAACAAAAATTGTATTTTTCAGTTCACCTCATACAAGTACTGTAGTGCAATCTCTTTATTAGAATCATAGAATATCAGGATTGGAAGGGACCTCAGGAGGTCATCTAGTCCAACTCCCTGCTCAAAGCAGGACCAATCTGCAGACAGATTTTTGCCCCAGATCCCTAAATGGCCCCCTCAAGGATTGAACTCACAACCCTAGATCTGAGATTGCTTCAGCTAGTTCCTTAAGTACCCTAGAATGAATTTCATCAGGCACTGATGACTTGAATATGTCTAACTTATCTAAATATTCTATAACCTGTTCTTTCCCTAGTTTGGTTTGCATTCCTTCCCCCTGGTTGTTAATATTAAGTATCTGGTCATCATTAACCATTTAGTGAAGACTGAAGCAAAATAGGCATTAAGCACCTCAGCTTTCTTGACTTCATCACTTATTAAGATGGCATCTTACCTACCAGTTCTGAATTTCTTAAACTCTGCTTTTTTGAAGTCCATTATCTTTATTCTGCTGCTCACTCCTTCCTCTTCTTAGAATCATGACATCTACTACGTTATGATCACTGTCATCCAAACTGCCTTTCATCTTCAGATTTGCTACTAATTCCTCCCTGTTAGAATCAAGTCTAAAATGGCTGTCCTGTTGGTTACTTCCTCCACTTTCTGGAACAAAGAGTTGTGCCCAGTACATTCTAAGAACTTATTGGAAATTTTGTGTTTTGCTGTTTTACTTTCCCAACAGTTGTCTGGGTAGCTAAAGTCCCCCATTACTACCATGTCCTGTGTTTCGGGTATTTCTTTTCTTTTTTAAATGTCTCACCCACAACCTCTTCTTTGTTTGGGGATCTATAATAGACCCCTGCTCTATAACATCACCCCTATTTTTACCCCTTTTATGTTTACCAAGAGACTCTCAACTGATCTGCCTCCCACTGCCTTCTGGACTTCAGAACAAGGTTATGTTCTGAGTCTCTTTCTGGATCCTGGTTCGGATCTTATTGTTCTTCATCTCCTGCTGTCTGACTACCTCTCCATCCACAACCCAATAAAACAGCTATAGGTAATGGAGATGTTAATGTAACCAAGGATGAAACTTTTCAGGTGTTGGCAATACAGCATTCTCAGATGAATGTCCTGCTGTGGAACAGCTTATTTGAAGGCATAAAAATGAGTCCATCTCTCCCTCTCTTCAGAGCATGATGCAGGACCAACAGTTTGCCCATACTTTCCACTGCGGAGGAGGGTCAAATATTATCTTAGTGTTTTTTTTCCTAATGCACAGAAAAAGGAAAGAAGGATCCACAGAGTTATTGCAGCCGAATTAGAGACTAATTCAGCGAGAGAGTGCTTTAGGTGGAAAAATATTTTAATTATTTTATAACCTTTGAATTTGGTTCATAGAATATCATGGTGTTGGGTTCATTTGAAATACATAGATAAATGATTTAATGTTCCTATTTCATGCATGGTGTCCATGATCATCTTTGAAAGCACTGGAATTTTTGTAGTATGTTGGAGGGACAGACTTGTCTGTGTATAAACATTACCAAAGAAATTGATAGATTGGGACGTTGTAGGTACCAATGAATAAAGAAAAAAATAACTCTCTCCCCTTGAAATAGACTGGTAGTATCATTCCTTCGTAGTATAGTAAATGGTGTTCTAAGGATGCCTAAAATGAAAGATAGTGCACTACAGGCATTCTAGTAAATCATGAAGAAGGACCGAGGAGTGTCATGCCATGTAAATAATAGCCAACACACACAAGTATACTGTAACACCAGTGGCTAGCTTTGACCAAGGCTATAGACATCAGCTAAAAACTGAGGGTATGTCTACACCCAGCCGCTAGTTCGGCGGCTGGCAATCGAAGTTCTGGGATCGACTTATCGCGTCTTGTCTGGACGCGATAAGTCGAACCCAGAAGTGCTCGCCGTCGACTGCGGTACTCCAGCTAGACGAGAGGAGTACCGCGAAGTTGACGGGGGAGCCTGCCTGCCGCGTGTGGACCGAGGTAAGATCGAACTAAGGTACTTCGAACTTCAGCTACGTTATTCATGTAGCTGAAGTTGCGTACCTTAGTTCGATTTGGGGGATGAGTGTAGACCAAGCCTGACAGACTAACAGCTGGAAGCCAGGCCAATTCACTTGTGTATTAGTATAGATCAAAGTTGTTGTTAAATGTATTAAATGTGTTTGGTGTTTAAACTTCATGAAAACAAATGTGATATTGTACTCATTGTTTTCTGTTATCTGTATCCTGTTAGAATGTAATAGCAAACATTTACAGGGTATATACCCTGTATCTAGTGGTGAGCTGGAGCTGGTTCCCACCGCTTTGTGGGAACCGGTTGTTAAATTTAGAAGCCCTTTTAGAACCGGTTGTCACGGTTCTAAAAGGGCTTTTAAATTTAACAAAAGCGCCAGCAGCTCCCTGCCCTGCCCCCGGCCCCAGTTCACCTGGCTCCGGCTCCGCCTCTGCCTCCTCCCCTGAAGTCTCCCCCTCCTGGCTTCCCGCAAATCAGCTGTTAGTGTGGGAAGCTTGGGAAGGCTGAGAAGGAAGCAGCAGCTTCCTGCAGGTGAGCTGGGGCGGGGGACGCGAGGAGGGCTCCAGGTGCCGCACGGCTCCGGGCGGCCCCGGCCCTGACTCCGACTCTGGCCGGGCGGTGCGGTCCGGCCCAGCCCCTGACTCCGGCCCTGACTCCGGGACGGCCCCCGGCCCCGACTCCAGGACGGCCCACGGCTCCCCGCACCGACTCCAGGCAGCGCGGCCCCCATCTCCAGGCAGCGCAGTAAGGGGGGCAGGGAGCAGGGAGGGGGTGTTGGATAGAGGGTGGGGGGGTGGATTAGGGTCGGGACTCGGGGCGGTCAAAGGGCAGGGAACAGGGGAATTGAATGGGGGCAAAAGTCCTGGGAAGGGGCAGTCAGGAAGGAACAGGGGTGTTAGATGGGGTGGGGGGGGCAGTCAGGGCAGGGGTTCTGGGGGTGGTCAGGGGACAGGGAGAAGGGGTGGTTGGATGGAGCAGGGGTCCCGGGGGGCCATCAGGAATGAGAGGAGGGGTTGGATGGGGTGACGGGGCAGTTAGGGGACAGGGAAGGGGGGTGGATGGGGCAGGGGTCCCTGGGGGGCGGGAGGGCACAACCCCCTCATGGGGTGAGGAGGAGGGAACCGGTTGTTAATATTTTGGCAGCTCATCACTGCCTGTATCTAAGTGACTCATTAACCAAAAGTAAGTCTCATGTAATGCAAATGAAGTACTATAACAGGAAGATTCTAATACCTGCACATTTCAAAGCAAGTGGTCGTTGTTTGTGATGATCAGAGATCAAAAACTCTAAATGCACTCTCTCCCGTCATCAAAGAAAGAAAGCATGTGGCTGGCCAAACTGTCAACTTGTTTGTTTGTGAGAAGAAGCTATAAGTATGGTCACAAGGAAAAAATTCTTCATTTCTGGACTGTTTGGATTCTAATAGGACAGAATAATTGAATGAGGAGATGGAGATCCCCAAATTTACTCTGGGTAGCCCTAAAAGACTTTTGGAAAACTGGCAGATTACAACATCTCTGCTACCTTTTGAAATTATAGACTGTGACTTACCTGTACATATATTTTTACTTCCTTTAACCTCTCAGTAACTCTCATTCCTTTTTCTTCACTAATAAACCTTAGGCCTTGTCTACACTACGAGAGTAGTTCGATTTTACTTAAATCGAATATTTGGAATCGATATTGCAAAGTCGAACGTGTGTGTCCACACTAAGGACAGTAATTCGACTTTGTGAGTCCACACTAACGGGGAAAGCGTCGNGCGCTAACTTCGACATAAACGCCTAGTGTAGACCAGGCCTTAGTTAATTTACTATGTTTATTGCCTACCAGCTTTGTCTTTTGGTGTGAGATCTAGGATGCGAATCAACCTGGTTGAGTGACTAGTCTCTTGTGACTGGATGTTACCTGAATATTTGTGTGTGTGTAAGTGACCATTGATCACATAGTCCAGCTTGACTGGGTGTCAAGATACACTGGAGTGTCTAAGGGGACTGGCTGTGACTCCATTATAAGACTATTGTAGTATTTCAGAAGTTCACATTTAGCACTGGGTTGGTGAAATGTAGAACATACCACCAATTTGAGCTCTTCCCTGCTTTTGACAGTCTGCCCTGAGGTAGGCTCTTATGGTCATGAGCCATTCCAGACAGTGTGACATACCAGCATAGGCGTGCGCATGGGGTGTGCCGGGTGTGCCCAGGCACACCCTAATGCAGGGGTGGGAAAATGGCCCCACTCTCCCCGTGCGGCAAGCCGTGGGGTCCGCGGTCCCGGGCTGGAGTGCCTGGCCGAGTGCAGCAAGCCACCAGCCCATCCCCCGCCTTCCCCCCCTTCCCTGGAGCCATGCCACTGCGCGCACAGTGCTCTGGGGCCCGGGGCTGCGCGCTCCCGCGGGGCAGTGTTTGGCTCCGCGGGGAGGCAGACACGCTCCCCGCTCATCCGGAGCCCTGCCGCCGTGCACGCAGCATTCTGAGGGGCAGGGCTGCCTGCTCCTGTTGGGCAGCGTGTCTGGCTCTGCGCGGAGCAGAACATGCAGCTAGGACTCTCATGGTAAGGGGTACAGGGCGGGTTGGATAAGGGGTGGGGGCAGTCACGGGACAGGGAGCAGGGTGGGTTGGATAGGGGGTGGGATCCTGGAGGGGTGGTTAGGGGCGGGAGGTCTCTGGAGGGGGCAGTCAGGGAGCAGGGGTGTTGGATGGGGCATGGGAGTCCCAGGGTCTGTCAGGGGGTGGGGGGTGGATAGGGGTCAGGTGACAGGGAGCAAGGAGGGTCCTGGGGAGCAGTTAGGGTGTGGGGGGGTTCTGGAGGGGGTGGTCAGGGGACAAGGAGCTGGGGGAAGGGTTGGATGAGTCGGGAGTTCTGGGGGGGCCTGTCAGGAGGCAGGGGTGTGGAGAGGGGGTTGGGTCAGGCAGGGAGCAGGGGCAGGTTGTATGGGTCGGGAGTTCTGGAGGTCCTGTCAGGGGGCA
Source organism: Trachemys scripta elegans (assembly GCF_013100865.1). Taxonomy (NCBI): domain Eukaryota; kingdom Metazoa; phylum Chordata; order Testudines; family Emydidae; genus Trachemys; species Trachemys scripta. Next base: position 35,028,824 of record NC_048303.1, on the reverse strand, counting down.
GGGAGTGATTGGATAGGTGTGGGAGTCCCGGGGGTCTGGCTGGAGGCGGGGGTGTGGATAAGGGTCATAGAATATCAGGGTTGGAAGGGACCTCAAGATGTCAGAGCAGTCGGGACAGGTAGGGGGTAGGAGGGTCTTAGGGGGGCAGTCAGGGGACAAGGAGCAGGGAGGCTTAGATAGGGGGTGGGGTCTTAGGGGGGCAGTTAGGGGTAGGGGTCCCAGGAGGGGGTAATCAGGGGACAAGGAGTGTGAGGGGAGGTTGGGGGGTTCTGAGGAGGGCAGTCAGAGGACAGGAAGTAGGAGGGAGTGGATGGGGGCAGGGCAGGGGCAGAGCTAGGGCAGGGCTCCCTGGGTGCACACCCTAATGAAATGTGCTGCACATGCCTATGCATACTAACAATCAAAAGAAAAAACAGGCCACTCCCTTCTGACACACATCATTACCTAGAAAATGGGAGTACGCCTGACCATTTCTCATAGTTCCCGAAGGACGCAAAATCCTCTTTAACAGTTGTACATGCATATTCCCTTACTTAAGCTTAACCTTTCTAGCCACAGCTCAGGCAGGTGTGGCTTATTCCCTATTTCTGAGTTGGAAGAAACAGCCTATCCGGCTTTCAGCATTCTCCCTCTGTCTCAGCATGAGTCCTCCCAGCCTGTCAGCTTTTTCTCTGACACATCCTGGCCAGTCTCTCACCCAAAAAACTTCTCCTTTTCTTCTAGGTTGGAACCCTTTTAGTGGTCAGACTTTTTTGATCTCAGACTTAGCCTGGAAAAGAGTAGAACTTCCTAGTCTGGATGAGAGCCAGCTCTCTTATCTTAGCTCCTTTGAAGGAGGATACCAGAGTCTGTTTTTATCTGTGCTATAGTTTTACCTTTCCTGCTTGGTTCTGTTACAACCCCTTTACAGCCTTTTTTGATTTAGCTCTGTGCATTCAGTCAGGCAGCAATACAAAATAGAACAGGGAACTGAGGCTCACAATGTACATAGAAAATACTAAGTTTTCCCAGTTCATCATGGGGGCGGGGGAAGCAAGTCTGAAGAATGTAAAGCATAATTTGTAGACTTGTTGATAAAAGCAAATGTTGCATCTCTCCTCTGAAGAGCTTATGTCCATTACTGAATTGCACTGCAGCAAAGGCAGTGTCTTGTTCATAGATTTTTAAGGTCAAAAGGGATGATTAGGTCATTTAATCTGATTTACACAACACAGGATATAGAATTTCACTCAGCAATCTGAACCTCCAGCCCTGAGAACTTCTGGTGGAACTAGAACGTCACCCAATCTTGATTTAAAGCCTTCAGCTTATGGAAAATCAACTATATCCCTTGGAAAACTGTTCCAAAGGTTTATTACCCTCCCTGTTTAAAAAAAAAAAAAGTGCACCTTACTTGCAGTTTTGATTTTTTTTTTTAAACTCTCCAAATGGATAACTTTGACTTGTTTGGCTTCCTAGATTTATTAAATATACAAAAGCTTCCCCTACACTTAGCTTTGTTATACAGTGCATGCCTTTTATAAAAACCACATCCATCCTGGATGATTTGATTCTTACAAGCTGAGTATTTTAGTTTAGTGTAGAAATGATTTTGTCCCAGTCATTTGGATCACTATATGTGGTTGATTCTTATATCAGTGATTCTTATAATAATCCAGTGTTCAGAAGAAATGGATTAAAAATGAAAGCAAGAGGCAAAGGAATTGATAGTCGACTGGTGTGTGATGCATCAAGGTATGACACCTTACTTTTAAAGAGATCTGCTTAAATTTAAGCACACTTTCTACCTGTAAATGGTTATTGACTTGCTGATGATCTTAGATCTAGATTCAGGGGAGCTTGTTCAGCCCTGTTCTCCACTACTTGGATTTGATTGCTTCATGAGCACTGCTTATGCCTTCCAACAGATGTAGAGCTAGGGGCAGCAAATTGGATCCAAAATACGAAGTGTACAGATAAATATTCAGGTCAGATATGCACAGAATTACCTCCTCCCTCGCCCTCTTTTTGGGGTGAAGTTAGTGCTTATGAAAGCGAGAAGCACTAGAAGCACTGACTGGCATTGTGTGGGCAGGTCTGTTTAAGCTTCCCTCCAGGATTCTGCTGATGCTCCTTAGCTGAGATGTGCAATATTCCTTCTGCTCCAGTCTGGAGCTCTCTTGAACACAGAGTACAAATTATGCTAAGCTGTGTGGGGGTTTTGTAACATGCACAAATGTTAATTAGGTAGCGAAGTGAGATAACTAAGCTTCTTTCCCTTTTGAGCGTCTGGTAATTTATATTACACAGTATTATCATGCCCTATGATGTCTTGGTAAACCATAAGACTTCATGACAGGGATCTGGTGTAATAATTCACATTATGTAATGGTAGACGTGGCCACATGCAAAGTGTTGTAAGCTAACACATGAACTGTAACCCCGTAGCTCAGACCCCGAAGTGTCTTATAACCGATATAACATGGCCCTTCTGAAAATAGCAAATACATATTATTTTGCCAAAATATATTTATTTAAGTTAAATTTTATTACTTCTCTCAAATTTACTAATTTAACAGTTTTCCAATAATTCATCATAAATAATTTGGAAAATAGAGACTAGGCTTCAGCAAGAGAAAGGCCTTTGTAATCATGTCTTCTACCTTCTCATAGCGCCTAAATAAAAGTTCAATGGCTTGCATCTCCAAAATGTAGCATTTTCCTTTTGAAGTTCAGCCATCTGCAAAGTGTGGCTAATTGTGGGTGGCTGAACTTGAAAGGAAAATATTTGTTCCTTCCCTTCATAGCACTATGTTTTCTGTTTAAACTGGGAGCACCACCTTAGTTCCCAATTTAGCCTTTTAAATGTAAAAGTTAACTTGAAAGTATCCCATGTTCCACCTTTCTCTCTCGTCTACTACTTCTAGCGCTTCAGGTTACGAGGCTTCTTTCAGATACCAGTGCCTCCTGGAAAAAAAATCTCATCAAAAACTAAAATCCTGGAGGAATAGGGAGTGATGTGTTTTTTCTTAAACGCACTTCAGCATACACTGTAGAGAATGAATGATTTATTTTATCACCTTGTAGGCTGCATGATTAATCTTCTCCTTGAGGACCCAAGCCACTGATGATCCTTCACTTAAAGTGAGACAGGACAAGCTACTCTATATACGGATGGTAAAATAACATGGAACAAAAATATGGCAGAAACCTGTCATGCAGTTTCTTAGTTGCAGCCCGGAGGAAGCTAGCTGTCTGGTTCTGCATGAAAACATGCACTGAAGGTAGAAAGCCCTGAATGGCACCCTTCATTCATTAAGGCATTGCATGGGTAATGAAATGTCATGTGTACCCACCTTCTGGTTCCATGGGAAGTGAGAAGTTGATATTTCAATGGTAGCCTAAGGAGACCATGACTGCTCACCTGAGATTGGCTGAAATGTGCACAGAGCTTTTGGACCATGGCTCTTTGGTTAAATTCAGTCATAATCAGGATGAGGCACTGTGCAAAGCAGGAAATCTGTATTTGTCGAACTGGCCAGCAGGGCCAATCAGAGGGCGGGCCAGGAGGGTCATTTGGCTTGCACCTCAAGCTCAAAGGGGGCCTTAAATTTAGACACTTATTAATTTTTTGACATTTGCTAAGTTTCACAACTTGTTTTTATGCGTATCCCTATCTGACCAAAATGTGACACACACTCTCAGCTTAGAGCTGCAAATTTAAGCAAATAAGAGATGTGATTTGGTAAAAGACATATTTTTTTTTGTTAACAGATATAGATTTTGTCATATTAAAGAGTTAAAAATGTTCATAAATATTAATAAAAATATATCGGTTCTGATGGCACAAGATTAGACCATGATGAACGTGTCCTCTCAGATCAGCTGATTATATAAACACACCACTACTAGTGGCTGGTGCTGGATCAAGTGCATGTTGAAAAGTAGGGAATTGTTACATTTTAGTGTCTTTATAGTTCTACGTCTAGTAGACTAAGGAATTATTTATGTGTGAGAATTCCACATTATTATCTTCATATGCTAGCTAAAAGAGGTGACTGGTTGGTTGGCTGAGCCCTAGGCTGGTAGCTTGGCCATCATCATAGGCTTTCATAGTCTATAGGCCCAGATTCAAGGTGAAAATTTGTGAGGACAATCTTGTACAATGAGTTCCATGAAGAAACACGTTTGAAATTTTTGGACATTATTCCTCTGTCTGTAACCGTGTCTGTGTTTATATGTATGTCTTCAGCTCAGCCTGTTATATTATATCTTGTGTGCTTGAGTTTTGATTCAGTGATAAGGATAATAATCTGTCTGTTTCATTTTGTGTTCATAATTAGTATTCCTTCATTTTAAGTCTTTTCAGCATTCGTGTACCATTCAGCATTTGTGTACATGTTTACAGTAGAAGATTTCAAGTGTAGACAAGCTACTTATTTACAGCAGAATATTTCAAGTGTGGATAGGCTACATGTTGACCAGATAGATTACTATGAAGAGGAGATTTGAAAGTAGTGCAAGCAAGAGACGGCGAAAACAACTAAGTGAAGCAGCAGCTAAGAGCTCAAAGCCAATAACTTCATTTCTCAAACCACTGGAAAACACACCTTACCCAACAAACCAATGCTACAGATAATGAACACTCCACAACTGCAACAGGTGATATTTCAATGCTAATAGCTGAACTTGAGGACAATAGTCAAGATGATGTGCCAACAGTAACAGATGCAGCAGAAGATCCTGTTTACGATCAAGAAACTCAACAGCAACAGGAAGATGTAGATATTACACAACGAGAGCAATTCATGAGTACTACAGGTTTGACTGGACTGACATTGCCATTAAACCTGCTTTCCCTACTCGTCTGCTGACACAAACTCTTCTAAATGGTGAGATCTGCACAAGAGACTGGTTATGCTGGAGTACAGAAAAACAATCTCTGTATTGTGCACCCGGCTTCATTTTGAACAAAAGTTCTGCAAATGCATCCGTTCTCTCTGATCAATCAAGATGGAGCATCAACAGAGGTTGGAGGAAGTTGAAAGACCGAATACCATCACATGAGAGTTGTACGTCACAAAGAAAGTTATGTTGCATGGAAATCAGCCAGTAGAGCAGCATCAGCTGAATGTTCAGTTGAGAATTTACTCTTAACTGAACTCTCTACAGAAACTAATAACTGGAAAAAACTTTTAGAGAGCATCCTGAATGTCATCCTTTTTCTTTCTGAGTGGAGATTGGCTTTCTTTGGTTCCACTCAACATATTGGTGACTGTGCAAATGGAAACTTTCTAGGCATAGTTGAGCTCCTCAGCAAATATAACCCACTTTTATCAGAGCATGTTAAACGTGTTTGAGAATCGCAAGAGCGTCAATAGCGCATGCAAGTCCATTATCTCTACTCACGCATACAAAATGAGTTTATTGAGCTATGTGGGTCATTTGTATGAACAACAATTCTTGATGAGATTTGAAATGCCAAGTATTTTTCAATCATTCTTGATGTCACTCCAGATTGTTCTCACAAGGAATAGACTACTATGGTTATTTGATATATTAAGATTGTAGACAGCTCAAAATTTTCGATTGAAGAAAGGTTTATTTTGTTTGATAATTTCACAAGAAAAACTGGAAAAGAAATTGCTGCTCGAGTATTAGCAATCCTAGGTTTTAAGTTAGATTTTCAAGTCTGCATTGGTCAAGCCTATGACAATGGATCTAATATGGCTGGGAAGTACAAAGGTGTACAAGTAGTTCTGCTTGAGCATAATTCAAACTGTATTTTTTCCAGTTGTGGAAACCACACACTAAACCTTGTAGGTATTGACTGAGCTGAATCATGCGAGGAGGGAATTACTTACTTTGGAACTGTTCAACAAATGTACAATCTCTTCAGTAGTAGTCCACAAAGGTGGGAAATTCTGAAGCAATATCTTCCTGTTTCACTGAATGGGATGTCCAAAACTAGATGGTCTGCATGGATTAATAGTGTTCAACCAGTTGTGCAGCATTTGAATTAAGAGAGAGGCTTTAAATGAGCTTGAATTTCTCAATCTCACTGCACAAGCTTGAACTGAACTTCAGTCTATTCAGAAGCACATGTCCAAATTTGAATGCATTCTGATGTCATCTTTGTGAATGAAGCTACCTATAATGATCCACCAAACTACCCGGTAATCTGATAATTGAAGCATGCAATGCTACACTGGATGTTGAGAGGGATAACACTGGAAGTCTTATCAATGACATTCAACAGATTCGAGAACAATGGGATGTGATCCTGAGTCCAAATTAGTAGCACAGAATATTGGCATTTCATCTGAGTTCTCCACCAATCGCAACTTACCTACTGAATCTGATGCCAAGCAGCATTTTAGGGTCAATGTCTTCCTTGTCATCATTGACTCTATTCAATCAGATCTTACATGTCGATTTGAGTCACTGCGACTAATTTGTACCCTTTTTTGGTTTCTTTGGCAGTTCAACAGACTGAGTAATGAAGATTTACTTTCTGCAGCTGAACAATTTCAGCAACAGTACAACAAAGAAATCTCAAAAGATCTCAGTGACAAGGTCATCTTCCTCAAATGAATATATTCCACAAACTTTAAATTGGATTGCAAGCCAAAGGATTGCTTCAAGAAATACTCAAATTTGGACTTGTTGGGGTGCATATTTTTGTCACTTTGCCTGCATCAGTGGCTTCAGGTGAATACCCCTTCAACATGTTGAAGCAGGTAAAGAACTTTCACTGTTCAACTATGGGACAAGAGCATTTGAATGGGCTCACCATGCTTAATAGCAACTGGGACATTGCATAAAAGCTAGATTTTTCCTCAATAATTAGTGCATTTGCACAGAAAAAGGGTAGAAAAGCATTTGTTAAATATAAAAATATTCAAATTATGTCTCTTTTTTTTGGGGGGGGTGCGTTATTTTGTTTTCATGTGTCATCAAAAGCTGGAAGTGGCCCAGGCCTCTCTGGACCTCTGAGAGCGCCTGCTGGCCAGCACACAGTGCCCTCCTCATGTTCTGGCCATTGTTCTGATTCCAGGAGAGCATGAGGAGGTAGTCAACCTTGCTTCCATCACAGCAAACAATATGTTGCTTCTCTAATCCACACAGGCACAGTGTGCTGTGCCTGCTGCTGAGGCTATCCTAGTGTATTCTAGCAGTTGTGTAATTACTGGTTTTGACCACTGGTTCACTGATCCATGATCGCATGTGTTCTCTCACCCTCTTAGCTCTTAAGTGTGTGTCACACTGCAGCATTTGCTGCTCTGGTAAGCTATAGCACAGCCCTATAGAGGGGATTAAAAGAACCATTTAGATCAGTAGTGATCATTAACTCCCCAACAGGGCCGGCGCCAGCATTTTTACCGCCCTAAGCGACACACACACATACACAAGCCAGCTGTCCCGCGCCGCTTTGTTCTTCAGCGGCAGGTCCTTCCCTCCGAGAGGGAGTGAGGGACCTGCCGCCGAAGAGCCGGACATGCCGCCCCTTTCCGTTGGCCGCCCCAGGCACCTGCTTGCTGTGCTGGTGCCAGGAGCTGGCCCTGCTCCACAAAACCTTCTACATTGGAGAGGAGATTGGGTCAAATGCAAGCATCCTTTGTCTCACCTTAATTCAGCAGTAGGAACTTGGGGAGTGTGTACTAGGGTATGTTTAGTTTCTCCCAATGATCTTGGGGAGAACTTCTAGGTTGTGATTTGTAGGCCCCCTACAGACGATTGTGAGAGTGCTTATGCTACTGCAGTCTGGTTTATCCATATATGTATTTGCCATGACATACTGCAAGGGGAAAATCAGGTTCCCTCCCCACTTGAGTTTTCAGTTGCTCACTTAGGTTTTTTGTGAGCATACACATCACTGTGTGCTTAGCGTGATTTTTGTATAGATGAGTCCTACCCATTGGGGCCCAATTACATACCTAACTTTTTGCTGATATGCCAGGGAAATATACACATGTATTTTCATTAGTGTTAGTAGCAAAATACTCCTCCCGGCTCCCTGATTTTATCCCTTTGCTGTTTGTTTACCAGATGCAGTACTTTGAGGTTGTCTGGGAGGATAGTCTATCCAGCATCACCGATTTCCAACTTTCTTTTCCCTACTAGTAACTGGAGGAAATATTTCAAAGGCACAAATGGGAGGCATCCAGCTCCTATTTAATGCCTTTGACAATCTCCCCATCTGGCTTCTCATTTCATTAGTAGAACCCCTCCCCTGCCCTCACTGTATGTATGTTCTTTTGGGGTTAATCTTCTGAAGTAACGTGTTTGTTAATCCTAATGCTGCTCTTCCTCCTTGCTCACTTGCCCCATGTGCCCAGGCACAGTTCACTGGTTGACTCTGCCGCTCCTCAAGAGTACTTGGCACTACAGTGGTATTACCTAAGTCAGAGCCCTTCTCTGAACATGGACACAGACTTACTTTAGATCTGTACCTAAAATCCACACACCAGCTTCCTGCTGTGCAAGTTAGACTGATACTTTTGTGCACAGTTTTCTGCTGTGGTCTGCCACTACCATTTGTTTTGGGTAGGGGACAGATTAGTTAATCCAAGTTTTCTCTGTTTGTTTGCCACGATGAGTACCTCACATTGTGAGATAACTTCTTCTGCAGATAAAGTTGCTCAGATTGCTAGTGCATCTAATCATACTCCTGAGGAGGGAGTTGAGATGTTGGAAATAGATTGAATTGGGGATTTAGAGAAGAGAGGGAGTTTCCTTAGGTTAACTAAACTAATGGTACCAAACTTTTAATACAATGAATAAGCTTCCAACCTGGAGCTGAGTTTCAAGCATAGCTCTTATTTGCCTCCGGTTGTTATTGTCAACTTTACTGCTTGAATGCCATATTATAGTGCTCCAATTCTATTACAAAATGGCTCTTTAATACAATTCTACTGTTTTTGAAGAGCAAAATAAAAATACTTTTCTTTTGGTTCTCATGCTTCCAAACCACAGTGATATAGGTCTCACTGCTGTGGCGTAGAATTTTTAGTGACCATTGACCAGCTGAACTGCATAAAAAATAGAAAGACATTTTGTAATTTCCAGTAAGTGTCTCAATTCATCTGAGTGATGGGGGAATGAATTTGGATTTCTTTTTAGTCCAGGCAGCTTTCTGAATTAGTTAACTGACTATCTCATCCTTTCTGAGAGGAAGGGGCTTTATGGCAAAGAAGCTTCATGAGAATGAAATCTAAATATAGTAATGGACAGCTATCTCAGCTGATCTGTACATTCACTATTACGATGGTAGCAGTAGTTCAGCTATGCTCAGTTTGCTGCACGCAAAAGCTTTTAGTGTTGTGTAGCAAATGGTAATACTGTTGTTTGATCTTCATTCTTAAAATTGGAAAATTTTGTAGCTATTTAAAGTGTCATTCTCTCAGAGCTAAGCCTTAAAAAGAAGGCAAAGAACTGAGACAGCATGTAGTTATTCTGGCGTGTTTACTTCCAAAAATACTTCTTTAAACCTGCCACATTCAATTTAAGTTCAAGCTGTTCTTTACTTGACACTTTGTCAATACACTGATACCGTTCAGGAGGTTCCTTATCTTTCTCAGTTATAAACTCAATTTCCTTTTTAATGATTTTATAGCTGGCATTAAATGGTCCATGAAGCATAAGAATGAAAATGAATGCAAACATTAAAGCATGAAATGGTTATAACAGTAGCCTGTGAAGCAGTTTGGAGCTTCAAAAATAACCTATGACTAATCACTTTATGACCAAACCACTGTGCTGTGACAATTCCCTAAAGAGAACATTTCCAAGATGGTCTGGCACACATTTTACCAGTTCCAAAACTGACAAGTGGGGATTAGTTTCATTATATGCAACCATGTGTCTTGCTTTGTAGCAAAAGCCTCTCAGGAAATCAAGTATAAAAATAACTATTGTGCTTCATCTTATTTCTAAAATTGTCCTTTAAATCATGTTTTCCCAAGAAAAAATCCACACTCCTGTGTGATCACATGTCAAATCAAATGAAAGATGTTTGACTTCATTCACAATAGCAGTAAATCTCATTTTGTCCATAAATGGGCTGTTTTTCCTTTTAAATTTCTAAAGCAGCACTTTAAAGAAGTTTTATAATGCTTACAGGAAGCAAATGAAAAATATAATAGAAACCATTTAATCGGGACACATCAATGGACTGTTGTGTCCCATTTAAGTGTGTCACTCTTTAAAATGAAATGACCAAAAAAATGGTGTAAGGGGATATTAAGGCTCATTGCTTAGAGGCCATATCAGCAAAGGTGACCTTACCTTAGGTTAACTGATGAGTTGATGTGAGTTTGTTCTGATGATGTGATGTTCTGTGCAAGCTTGCAACCTAGTTTTGGGTCAAAACTATTGAATCTTTCATGGCTTCTACTCAAAACGTTATTTAAATCAAGGTTGTTGACATGTGTCTGTACATCATATGATCCTTTTGGCAAATCTGACTTGTTTGTGGTTTGTGATGAAACCAATGAACGAATGGAGAAGAGGCAACATTAGCAGTCTGGGGGATGAGTGGAGTCTGCCGTGCTGTACTGGAACACAATCTGCAATCTTTCTCTCTTCATGGGAAGGGCAGTTGTCCATCTCTCTCGCAATCATTAATGAAAGACCTCTCTGTCTCCACTGCTAGTCCCCTTTCCTGACCTGATTCATCTTTGGAGCCTTTGCCCATCCCACTTAACGTATTGCTATCCATTTTCACCCCTCAATCCCTGAATCTTCCTTCAGAAGCAGTGGGAAGATGAAAAATCTCCTTCCCATCAACAAGCATCCAGCCATCCTGCTGCTGAAACACTGTAATGTGCCTTCCCCACATTTTGCCCAAACAGGGTTATTTGCCTATGACAGAGTGGGTTCCATTTGGGCAAGATGCAAGACTCTGCAGTCAGGGAATGGGTCAAAATAGTGGAAGAAAGTACAAGGTAAATTTTTTGTATTTATAAACAAGTAAACAACCCCACTGCATCTTATTATTAAAGAGACTGCCCAATTGGTGGGGAATCTAACTACATGTAAGTGCTAGAAGTACTGCTCTTGCATGTTCCCGGCCAGGACTGACTCATTATACCAAGTTACAGAATACTCTAGGTCTTTGAATGGGTTGTCACTGTGATGCTTCACGTGGTCATGGGTCTGTGTGGTCTTTTAGATGAGAGAGGCGTAAAACTGAGATCCTGATCACTTTTGGTTATTAAATCTGCGTGAAATTGTTCAGGCAAATAGTTTATTCGCTGATAAATGAAGTGTTAGCTGACCCGAAACTATTAATGAATTTGACACACATGTGCCAAAATGTTTCAGCCCATTTTGGGGGGGCTAGATTCACATGGGGACTTAAAGGCCCTTCACAAAGTGAAGGGTGAGGGGAGGTTCAAATCCTTGCTCTGGAACAGGGATTTGAACCCAGGTCTGGGTATTCTGAGGGGGTCTCTCTCTCTATCCTCCCCTTCCCCCCCACAAAACAGAGATAATATTCATCCCAGTGAGGTTAGGTATCATGCTTTAATTCATGGCTTCTTGTAAAGGATGCTAAATGGAAAATGCTGTTGAAAAGCAAAGCATTATTTCCTTTTATTAGAGCTAGGTGAAGTGACTCTTGGCACAGAGAGACAGACACACATTTTGAGCAGTACACTCACTCATAATGTCTGAAATTATATTAAAGAATTTGTGGGGACATGGGGGTGGTTGTTTTGGTGGGTGGAGAAGGAAACATGCTGCTTTATATGTTGTCTTTCTTGCTGGAGAGGTCTAAGCAGGAAGTGATTCTGCCTGTCAAGTCATTTCTTAGATCCTGTAGAATGAACATATCTAAACCAACTGTTAGTTCTGATCTATTATTTTGTAATACTGCACATGGGCTCTTGCTATAGCTAATTCACCAGCTTATCTTATAGTTCAGTCAAGTGACAAAGTTTAAGGTGCTCCTTTGTATAAGTGAATACAAAACTACATTTTTGTGGGAAAGGAGTAGAGGGAAATGTCAAGTTGTGTACTATTACAACCTACAGATAAGAACCCAAACACAGCGGGCATGCATACTGTCCTCTATGAATAGAGAAATAGATTCTAAGGCCAGAAGGGATCATGTGATTCCCTAGTCTCACCTCCTCTATAACATAATCCATGGGACTTCTCTGAATTAATTCCTGTTTGAACTAGAGCATATCTTTTAGAGAAAAAAATCCAAATTTAATGTAAAAATTGCAAGTTACGGAGAATGAACCACAAACCATGGTAAGTTGTTCTGATGATTAGCTACTCCCACTATTTTTAAAAAAAAGCATTCTATTTCCATTTTGAATTTGTCTAGCTTCAGCTTCCAGCCACTGGATATTGTTATACCTTTCTCCTCTAGAGGGACCTCTAGTGGGCGATGTAATATCTTTTATTGGACCAATTTCTGCTGGTGAGAGAGACAAGCTTTTGAGCTACACAGAGCTCTCCTTCAGGTCTGGGAAAGAGCTGAAGGTCCTATTGGAGAATTTGGATGATTGTGGTAAAAATGTTTGACATACCGGGTCACAATCCAGACTAATGAGTAGCTGTGTCACCCCTGCCCTGTAACCTGGGGTGCACTTTACAATTCCTTGCTGCTGTAGCCCCCAACCTGGACTGCTCACAAACAGCCTCTAGCATTTGTCATGTCATTCCCAGCTGTGTGCGTGTGCTACAGCCAGGCAGCCACACTTTGGCTCTTACCAGCCTTGGTTATGATGCTGGGTGACCCTAACACGCCCTCAGTCCCAGATCTTCCCCCAGAAATGTATGTCTTGTACTGCCCACCCTTCTCCTGAACAGTATACATATGTTAAGTCCATTATTCCTTTAAGGGAATAATATGCCATTTTATTATTTTAAATAGCCCATTTAAACACACTGGATTAGATGAAACAAGTGTATTAACTACAGAGAGATTTTAAATGAATACAAGTAATGAGGCATAAGTCAGAAATGGTTATAGAGAAATAAGATAAAGTGCTTGATGATGTCTAACTAACAAACTATATTAGAAGCTGTGTCCGTGGTCACTGGAGGTACCTCACTGAGATTGCTCAGTCAGGGAAAACTGCAAAGAATGGGGCAGACAATCCCCAAACTGGTGGCTTATTCTTATACTTAGATTCACCAAGCCAGCAACAAAACAACTTCTACAATACCTTACTGGTTACCTAGAACCCAAAAATACAGTTTCTCCAAAACAATCCTGCCCTGGGCTCCCACCCAGACAGCCAAGTCAAATATAGTGAGGATTACTGAAAATCTTATTCACTATATATAAAGTTCTATCGATCCCATGAGATCGGACACATTACCCACCAGGTCAATGAATATTTCAGATCTTACCCAAATACACACTTACAGCCAATTCTTATTAACTAATCTAAGGTTTATTAAAAAGAAAAGAGTCATGATGGTTAAAAGATCATTATATCTACAGATAGGAATAAAGTTCTTAGGTCAGTTTCATAACAGAAATGGTGAGCTGCTAATTTGTAAAAAGTCCTTCCAGAATCAATTCCATAGGTTATAGCCCAATAGGGAGTCCATGTACAGAGTCTGTTTAAATGCTTCCATGAGAAATTGAAGGGTAATCCAGAATGGAGCTGGAGACCTCAGTTTTGCGACTTAAACTTCCCCTGACAAAGTTCAAGCAGATCTGAGATGAACAGGATCGGGTCCCAACGTTCTTTTATAGATCTCTGGCAGGGTATGTTAGCCTCTTGACAGCAGATAACAGAGCAGGCATTCCTTGGATGAATAATAGGTAGTATACATTATTGTTTTGAAGTAAACCTCCTATTTCCTAGGCACACACCAGTAACCATTCTAGCAGTTCATAGGTAGTTTACTACAGACTTCAAAGAGAAATAAGATAATGATATTATTACACCACATGTCTCATCTAATTGCTAATATTCCCTTTTGATCTCTGAATCAATAGAATATAGTAATGAAATATTACAGACAAGAACAGAAGTTTAGCATCTACACACTAATTAGATCACATTATTAAACTCCTAACAGATAAGTAAACAGACAAACACAATTGGTATTTACTTCTAATTCTCTGACATTTCAAAGGATTTAGTCTATTTACATGGCTTTGATAACTATCTACAAGAAATTACCCTGTTTATCATTTCAATACTTCCCGAATAAGTTCTTAAAGTTTGATTTTTGGGTCACTTAGCCTGCTGATTGTTTAACCCTTGCTGGCTCAGTGTCCCAGAGTCAAAACAATCGTTTTGTTCTCACCATATGCTTTCTGCAGTCCTACTTTTTTTTTTTCCAAAATATTTCTTGCAGTATCTTATCTTCAGGAAAAGCCCACAAGAAAGAAAGTGACTCACTTTTAAGAATCGTCATCTAACATTTATAATGTACCTGTCATAAAACTCCTTGTTTATTCTCCAGTTATTTCCAGACCAATTTTATGTAGTTTTATCATAAAGTGGGGGAGGACAGGAGGGGAGTTTTTCTGATTGTAATCATTGCAAATAACCAGGGATATGAAAGTCAAGCTGGCTTCTTCTGGTTGTCTCTCTTCAACAGGAGCAAAGACTCTGCAGATGAAACTTAGTAAACGATTATTTTGATGATCTGTGAACTGGAATAAATTGAATTCATTCTTCGCTCAACTGTAAAGTAAAGTAGTACAAATATTACTTTGTTGGTGAAATAAGTGTCCATAACACTAAATACACAAAGGGTCCAAACCTGGAAGTCATAGTAATATTGAAGTCAATCAGACTATATTTTCATAAGCAAAATGAATAGCATTAGCAAAGGTCACCTTCTGTAAGCAAAAAGAAGAACAGGAGTACTTGTGGCACCTTAGAGACTAACAAATTTATTAGAGCATAAGCTTTCGTGGACTACAGCCCACTTCTTCGGATGCATATAGAATGGAACATATATCGAGGAGATATATATACACACATACAGAGAGCATAAACAGGTGGGAGTTGTCTTACCAACTCTGAGAGGCCAATTAATTAAGAGAAAAAAAACTTTTGAAGTGATAATCAAGCTAGCTGAGTACAGACAGTTTGATAATAAGTGTGAGAGTACTTACAAGGGGAGATAGAGTCAATGTTTGTAATGGCTCAGCCATTCCCAGTCCTTATTCAAACCGGAGTTGATTGTGTCTAGTTTGCATATCAATTCTAGCTCACCAGTCTCTCTTTGGAGTCTGTTTTTGAAGTTTTTCTGTTGTAATATAGCCACCCGCAGGTCTGTCACTAAATGACCAGACAGGTTAAAGTGTTCTCCCGCTGGTTTTTGAGTATTTTGATTCCTGATGTCAGATTTGTGTCCATTAATTCTTTTGCGTAGAGACTGTCCGGTTTGGCCAATGTACATGGCAGAGGGGCATTGCTGGCACATGATGGCATATATCACATTGGTAGATGTGCAGGTGAACGAGCCCCTGATGGTATGGCTGATGTGATTAGATCCTATGATGATGTCACTTGAATAGATATGTGGACAGAGTTGACATCGGGGTTTGTTACAAGGATAGGTTCCTGGGTTAGTGGTTTTGTTCAGTGATGTGTGGTTGCTGGTGAGTATTTGCTTTAGGTTGGGGGGTTGTCTGTAAGCGAGGACAGGTCTGTCTCCCAAGATCTGTGAGAGTAAAGGATCATCTTTCAGGATAGGTTGTAGATCTCTGATGATGCGCTGGAGAGGTTTTAGTTGGGGGCTGAAGGTGACAGCTAGTGGTGTTCTGTTATTTTCTTTGTTGGGCCTGTCTTGTAGGAGGTGACTTCTGGGTACTCGTCTGGCTCTGTCAATCTGTTTTTTCACTTCAGCAGGTGGGTATTGTAGTTTTAAGAATGCTTGATAGAGATCTTGTAGGTGCTTGTCTCTATCCGAGGGATTGGAGCAAATGCGGTTATATCTTAGAGCTTGGCTGTAGACAATGATACCTTAAGGAAGATGCTGCAATTTCTGACCATAATAGCAGTTTAATGTTAATGATGGTCAGACTTAACAAGACTCAGTTTGTATAAACATGAAAACTTTGGTACTTTAGCCAAAACTATGGAGGCAAAACCCATCCCTTTAGTAAGTTTTCCTGAGACACACCTTTCCCCATAGACTGGGATCCTCCCCTCCTCATTATAATTTCCACTCTTTCCCCCTGTAGTATGTATTGTGGCATGTTTGTTCACAAACTCATCATGGCAACCAACAAGGGATCTACATTTTATTTGGGTTTTTCCCTGGAAAAGCCATTCTGGGTTGGAATCTGTGTTGGTTGGTGGGTGTTATAAAGGGTCAGAGGCTAGGGTCTTATCTACATACAAATTTACAAGTTTAATTGAAACAGTGCAGCTGAACTGATGCAACCTGTGTCAACACTCTTATTTTGGTTTGAGTGGCTTATTTTGATTTAGGTTAAACCTGTCCCTAATCAACTTAAGCTAAAACAAATTAAGCGCTTTTTAAACTGAAATAAGGGTCCATACAGTTTGACCCTCTTTGTCAAATTTGGTTTAAATTCACTTCTTTAGTTAAACTGATGCCACAGTTTATGTAGACAAGGCCAAAGTGCCAAACAGTTGGATCAGAGGTTGGATGATCTAACTATCTCTCTTTAAGACTAACTGAGTGGCTGTGCCACGCTATAGAGATATTAATTGAAGATGTGTCTAAATCTTTTAGAGTGTTTTAACAATTGCATGAAACTAATTTTAGGCACCCAGTCTCTGAAAATCTTCTGCTCTCCATTCAGGTCATGTCATATCTTGCTCTGAATACATAACCAATTAAGTAATTTGTTTTCCTCCTGTGCTGTGGGGAAGTAAAATATCTTTCCAGTTTTACAGCTCCTATCTTCTTTTGGTTCCACTCACTACTTAATTTCTAGACAGTGGAGAAAGATGCTAGTCATGTAGCCATAACAGTAAGTAGCACTCATACAATACAGAGTGTTATAGCATGTTTGTTGGTTTCCCCTCCTTCCCTCACCCCACTGACAAAAAACAAATCAAACAAAGGGAGAAAGTAAGTTTACAAATAGGAACCCTGACGAGTGGACAAATGTTACATGAATTGTCCAAGGCCACTACTGGGAGTCTGTCAGAGCTAAAATTAGAACTAAGGAGATCCCAGCAAGCAGGTGTATGCTTAGATCACTAGGCGGTGCTGCTGAGCTATCATTTCAGCACTTAATTAGGTAACCTTGAAGTGGCACTTAGCAGCTCAAGGAAAACGCTGCAAAAGCATTGTTCAGAAATGCATTTTGTTTATGTAGTGCATCCAGTATCTTCTGTTTATCAAATCACTTGCTCTCCTTTACAAAAGGACAATAGTCTTGAAAACACAATTGTTTGTTTCTGTTCCTTAGGGTTACCATATTTTGTGCCTCCAAATGGAGGACACTCCACGGCCCCCGGCCCCGCCCCCAGCCCCGCCCATACCCCCGCCCAACCCCGCCCCCTCCCCAAAGTCTCCGCCCCCTCCCCTGCTTCCCGCGAATATTTGATTCGCGGGAAGCCTGAAGCAGGTAAGGGAGGTGTGGGGGGAGGAGGCGCGGCCCAGGCTGGCCCCCCGGCGTTTCCAGCCTGGGTCAGCTCGGGCCCTGGGGTGCCGGCCCCGGCCGACCACCCC
>NC_048303.1:34952978-35010858 GCF_013100865.1 Trachemys scripta elegans | reverse complement strand
CCCAGAAAGCTACTACACTCTGAAAACTCTTCTGCAACATTAACTGTAGCATCTACCTGCTGTAATTACTTACCAAAAACTCGAGTTCATCCTATTCCATTGGTGGCTTATGAGAATTTATAGATTTTTTTTTTCCTTATTATATACTTTGTCCTAAATACCTTTTGTTGTGTCTTGCATCTATAGGGATTTAAGTTTGATTAATAAGGATTGATTTCTTTCTTTCTCTCTTTCCTTCTGTGGGATTTAGGTAAATCTTTATTAATCCTTATGTGGCTGTTATTTAAAATTATATGTATAAGGCTGCAGAAAGTCATTTGGTCAAAATAATTGCAATACTGAAAATTACTACAGGAATAGTCCATTGAAAGAAAAATCTCTTAAAAGGAAGCTTTAAATCTGTACTTTTGTATAGAAGATGCTTGGTTGGTGGGTTTTTTTTTTCGTAAGCATAAATGAATACATAGAATGAACAGGTTTTAATTTTTAAACTGAATTCGAAGTCACCTGCAACAGTCAATGGAACTGCATAAAATATTGATAGAAAACCTTTTTTGGCTTGTCTATATTTAAGTTCACAATAAAATTACAAAACTGGCACTGCTTTATGAAGCTTTGCAATTTTTATGGAATTTCAAATGAATTTTTTTGTCAGCTAGACTACAATAGGATTTTTAAGAAAAAATTTTGCACTCTTTCCATTTGGGCTGTTCAGTTGGTCATGTGATTTTATTCTTGTTCATTGGGGGGCTGAGCCGTATGTTGTCAGCTGGGTTAACAGAGGCCAACTAAATTCACTTTGTGGTGGTTGTGATCAAATTTTGTATACTCCAGAGCAAGCCAGAAAAACATTGTAATGCAGAGACATTCTCTGCTGTTGCCAATTTATATCAGGAAAAGCCTTTTTTTTTCCTTGTCAGCCTTCCCACCCTCACAAAGAGTAACCAGTAATTAATGTGAGCAGCGGCTCTGCCTGTCAGTCCTCCACTGTTCTAGCCCTGCATGACATGAGATAGAAGAGATTAGTCCATGTATCAAAAACACTGGATGAAGAGGGCACATAGCCAAAGACAGTACAAAAAAGGAAGTAAATGGATTCCTTGAGGACAGATGAGTGTTACCCATGAGATGATCCATAGATCTGGGCAGCTTGAGTAAGTGTTCATTCTACGTACTCTGATAATGTCAAGGCTATTGTGCCATGAGCTTTTATACATAGTTTGGCCACGTTAACTCTGAGGTTCATATTTTTATTCTGTTCCCCTTGTAGGTAGAATACAGATCAGAAGACTCGGTAACGGTCTTCTTAGCATGATTCTCTTGCATGTTTCCAAGCAGAAAAATCTGTCTGGAAGTTACTGCTGGCTGAACCAGGAGTAGTTGCTGCTTCTCCATAGCTGCAACAATTCTGCACTTAGTTTGCTTTTTAGGAGAGCTGGTTGAATGTTTCCTAACAAAATGTTTTTTGAGGGAATAGCTTGTTGACTATATAATAACTAATGGAGATATCCCATCTCCTAGAACTGGAAGGGACCTTGAAAGGTCATTGAGTCCAGGCCCCTGCCTTTACTAGCAGGACCAATTACTGATTTTGCCCCAGATCCCTAAGTGGCCCCCTCAAGGATTGAACTCATAACTCTTGGTTTAGCAGGCTAATGCTCAAACCACTGAGCTATCCCTCTGCCCTAAATGGAAAGAGAGGTATGTATATGTATAATTATTTTTCAGCTAGCCTACTGACTAATTCATGACACTTCCCCCTATTTTTGAACTACACTTTTGGTTGTATTCATTCTTCTGACCTATATATTTGAACAATAATTAATTACAGTGAATTTATGGCCTGGGAATGGACTACTATGCAGGCTTTTACTCTCAATGATTAAATAGAATATTGTTTCTGGGTTTGTATTTCTCCTCACAAACGTTTACAAAAACTGTTCTGTTGTACATGATTAGTGTTGGAGTCTCAGACCGAAAGGAAACTTGTAGGAGCCAGCCTTTTAAATTTTACCGAGTAATTGCCCTGCAATGGGTTATGACCACAGATCTATTTCTCTCATGCAATTTATTTGAGAACAGGCTTTCTTCTGGATTATATGGCACCAGCTGCTTTCTCATCCTAATGTGTATTTCTTTGCACTGTGATTTAAAGCCCCTTTGGGTTTAAGTATCATTGGTTTCTGGTCTGAAATCACCTTACAGCTGTTAGTTGCATTTCTAATTGAGTATTGAGACTTTTTCTGGCATTTCATAATTGATCTCTCACTGTGAATAAGTATTACACATGGCATGGGTGTATACAATACATTTGTCCACATGCAGATTTATATACATATGGGTGTGAAGACCTAGAACAGTGGTTTTCAACCTCTTTTCATTTGCAAATGCCTAAAAAATTTAAAATGGAGGTGCAGACCTTTGGAAATCTTGAACATAGTCTGCAGTCCCTCAGTTGAAAACCAGTGTTCTATGGTGGTAACAATCTTTTGTGGACCCTTTAGACGTGGTCTGCAGACCACAGGATGAAAACTACTGACCTAGAAGAACAGTGAGATTCCTCAGATATGTTTTTGCACATTGAAGTGACAGAAAATATTATTACTACAGAATTAAAAAAATGTGATCGGATTTGGAATTAGCTTCTGGTAATGAACAGAAATAGTTGGAATATCTTTAACAGTTCACTCAGGCAGTCAAATTCTTTGCCTTTCAGAAGGAGGTGTTCTTTTTTTCTGCTTTCTGTTACAAACCTTTGGACAATTTAGCATCAGTTATGTGCAAATTGGCTTAAGTAACAATAGAAACTGGTATGAATCTTTGTCCAAAGCTTGAGATGAACTTTGGAATGATTTAATATTAAGATGATCACATTTCATATTTTCTCACCTGCATAGCACTTTCTGATTCTATTATTTGTTATGATGCCCAAGTCAAAGATCAGTGCTTTGTTGTGCTAGCCAGTATTCCATGTGCCAGTAGACAAAACAAGCAAATACAGGGGGGTTGTTGGGAGGATGAAGTTATTACCTCTATCACATAAAATTAATAGAGTTTAAGGAAAGATGTCTTACCCCACCTATGCCAGATGGTAGTGATCGGTAGGCATCATGGCAGAAGTTGATTTTTTAAGAGAGACTTAAAAGAGGATAAGACCACGGCTTTATAATTTTTTTTTTTTTTGGCAAGGGAGTTTTCCCCATGCTTGTGGTTAAAAACATAGGGTTTTTTATCTTCCATTATAAGAGTCTACTATAATACTATTCTGTATTCCTAGATTGACCTGAAATTGGAAACACAGGAAAACATGTGCAAATTTGTTCTCATTTGACTTCCCATCCAGTTTTGTAGAGTCAAGTTTCAACCCCAGAATGGCTGTGTCCAGTACTGCAACACAGAAACACAGGTGGATGTAGATCTTTAATGTTCAAAATATACACTTCACTTTAACCTTAAACTCAGATTATACAGAGATGGCGTTGGTCTGATTGTTAGAATCAGAAATCTAGAATTCGAATGCTAGTATTATACGGACTTCTACTTGCTGGTTTTCCTCTGTTTTTCTTTTTTTATGCCACATATCTGCTAATTGAAAGAAATAGCCTGGGACATCGTAGTGCTAAAACATTGCTTGTACTTTTATGTTCTGTGGTATTTAATATTCATAACATTAGAGAACCTATGACGAGAGATTAATCTCATGGCATCCCTCTCAACTATGTACAAAAACACATTTTGGAATGACTTTGAGTGCAGTTGAAAAATATTTGGAAGTGGAGAATAAAACATCTGCTAATGCCTTTTTTCCTCAATGGATCATGCTTTTTTTCCTCAGTGGATCACGAACACTTAATAAAATCCTGCTTATGTAGAAATCATTCCCTGTGCACTGAACTGCAGCCACCCCTGCAGTTGAATGTAATGGCTATTTTACAGTGAACACCAGCACTACATAACGATTCAGGTTAGAAGGCAAAGAATATTTTATCCAGTTGAATACAATGTTGTGGGAGGACGCTTGGACTAATGCCATTGCTTTTGCAATATGTGCCTTGAAATCTTTTTGTGCTTTGACATTATATGCTATTTGATTATGATCTTTGGGTTTCTGTAAACCAATTTACACCTTGAAGTGTTTTTGCTTTGATTTAGGGGATGAGTGCGTGACTTCCCTGATTTTCTTCTCATTTCGCCGAAGGGATATTTTCTTCTTTTGAAACTCTTCCCTGGGGGATTTGATAACAGCCTTCACCTACCTGAAGGGGGGTTCCAAGGAGGATGGAGCTCGGCTGTTCTCAGTGGTGGCAGATGACAGAACAAGGAGCAATGATCTCAAGTTGCAGTCGGGGAGGTCTAGGTTGGATATTAGGAAACACTATTTCACTAGGAGGGTGGTGAAACACTGGAATGGGTTTCCTAGGGAGGTGGTGGAATCTCCATCCTTAGCGGTTTTTAAGGTCCGGCTTGACAAAGCCCTGGCTGGGATGATTTAACTGGTGTTGGTCTGGCTTTGACCAGGGGGTTGGACTAGATGAGGTCTCTTCCAACCCTAATCTTCTATGATTCTATGAATCAGGCAAAACTTAAGAAATCAGTAGGATTTTTGACTGCCTAAGGACTACTGCAGAACTGGGTCCTTAATCTAAATTTCAGTTGCTCCCTCTATTCACTGTCAGGGGGTGGGGGGAGGGGAGGAGGAGGGTAGAAAAGAAAAGAAAAGAAAAGGCAGCATGTGGGACTGAAGACTTTACAGAATATTTTTTGAACTGCATTGATACACCAGATGTCTTTTCTGGACCTGAGATCAGAGACTTAGCATGGGACTTGTTATGAACTAAAAAGAATCTATATCTGTGACAGTGTAGCTTAGAAAAAATAAGATGTTGATAAACCCCGGGAGACCCATCTTATCACCATCTGTGAAAGCTGTTGCCTAGTTTGAAGGAAAGAATCTCAAATGACAACCTGAGATGAAGATGAATTAATTTTTTCCATATATGGTTTTCTTTTGTGTTTCTTTAGGGTGAGGGGCTTTGCCCCCAAATCATTACAAAGTGCCTTGAAACTGTGAGTTAATGAAAACATACTTTAATTAAACTGAAAAGATGACATACTTCTATTTTCAATTTAGCAATCCCTCTTTTTTTGTTGTTGTTTGTTAATAAAAGTACTTAATTTCCCTTCCTCCCTCTGCAAAAAAAATAAGTTATAAACACATTAGGAGTGAATTAAATTCTTTGTACAATCACAGTGTACCATCTTAGTTAAAACATGGTATGTTGGCTTTGGGAATCTTAAATAGCACTTAAAGGGAAAGTACACTAATTTTCACATCATACTATTTTCAAATAAAGTTTGCCAAAAGGAAACTGATAAAAGTTTCAATTTCTTAAACTTTCCTCAGCTTCATCTCATGAAATAACCATTCAATTCCAGGCCTACTTTCTGAAGCATGAGAACAGCTTGTTTCCGTTTGAACAATTTCAGTCACTTGAAGTAATTTTAAGACCGCAATCTTAATTTAAAAAAAATTAGATTGTTATAATTTAAATAAACATTATCCTGCACACTAGATATCTTATTTTCTGAAAACCCAGATCCTTCTCAATGTAATATTTTTGCCTTTAGATTCTCCAAACTAGGCATTAGCAATTTGACCTTGACTGTCATCAGCATGTGACAAGAATATAAAGCAGGAGATTTCTCTAGAGCAAACACTTTAAAGAACCTACCTCGCATATAATATTTTCTAGCTGCACACTTCATTATTAAAATAAAAAAGTAAAATCTTTATCTGACAAGGTTCTCTCCATTTTGTTCATGGATTTCACAGCTTTGATGTTATTCTTCTCTTATTGTGACAGAATTGTATCCAAATATGACACAAAAAATTACAGTACTTATAGAGGTTTTCCTTGAAGTTGTATACAAATTTCTTCATTTGCTGTGTTAAAAGCATTCTCTCCGCTGAATGAAAAATTCATATCCACAAACAGCATTCTTAAACTGTACAGCAGCTTCTGTCGCATAGCAAGTCTGGGAATTGCAAATCTTTATAGTATTGCACTCTCTAAATAATAGTTTATATACAGTGTATTATACATTTTGACACCATGAGCCAAATTCTGAGCTCAGCTACACCAATATATCTTTGGAGTTGTTCTGTGGAATTATTCAGGATTTGCTATAGTTTAATTTAAAGCAGAGTCTGATCCATTGGATTAAATTTGAAAAAAAAAACCTGACTCATAAAAAACTAGAAAAGAAATGCAGCAATAAATACAAATAGAGGTAAAGAATAAGAGAATGAAGAAGTAGTACAGAAACTGGAGGAAATGGTGGCAGCATGGTGCCTGAAGAGTGCCAGCAATAGAAATTACAAATAAAGAAATAGAAAATCAGTAAACCAACACAGACAGAAAAATGGACGTATGATATCATACGGAAAAGACACAATACAATACTGTGTGTGGCGATGGGGAATAGGTGGAGGTTGTTAGAACAGAACACATGGATAAATTACTGATAAATTATAGAAGTTAGAAGAATTTTTATAAAGGGGATCTTACAGCACAAGTTTAATTGGATTGTGAATTTAATCACATAATTTAAAAATCTGTAGCTGCAGACACTATTTTTAAATGACAATGACAAGTGAGCCTTTTGTAAACTGTAAAATTCTACCAGCATATAGTGTGTGTTTAAAAGTGTTTGAACAGATAGGGTTACAATGAACTGGCAAAAAAGCAAGATGTGTGCACACGGGTGGGCTTTCTATCCCTCCAGATATCAGGGTGTAGCCGTGGTAGTCTGTATCCACAAAAACAACAAGGAGTCTGGTGGCACCTTAAAGACTAACAGATTTATTTGGGTATAAGCTTTTGTGGGTAAAAAACCTCACTTCTTCAGATGCATGGAGTGAAAGTTACAGGTGACAACTTCCTTGAAGAACCTAAGAAAGGAAACAGCATAAAGATTAAGAAGAAAGAAAATTGCAATGGCCTGGTCATATTGCAGGGTGAAGCGAGACAAGATGGACTATGCTGATGATAGTATGGAGACTGTCAGATAGCAAGTACAACAGGGTCTGCTTCCCAAGTACATATTGTGACCTTCTTGTTAGACCAACTGGCCCATATTTTGGTCAAGACCTAGCTGCTGGTGTTCTGCATTGAATGGACTGAGGCTGTGATGATGATCACTTTGTTCCAATATTGAACATAAAAAGTAAATGACAGTAATTAACAACACTTCACTACTTACTGCTAAAGAAATTCTAAATTTGAAGCAATATGATTTCTTTAGGGATTTGAATATCTGAATTTAAATCTGCTTCATTTTCAACTGTCTTTTTTGAAAAATGCTTTATCAAATTTTTGGATGTTTTTGTACTGCAAGCAGCTAAATATACAGAGGCAGGGAAGAAAGTGAATGAACATTGGTTTTTTTGCTCTTGTACTGTGCTTAATTTTTACTGCATTCTTTTAAGGGTGCGAATGTCAAATTTGCCTTTCATTTCCAATATTAAAGGGGAAAACTTTTTTTGTCTGTGTAATGGTCTGGTCTTCTAGCTAAACTATAACTGTATGTCATTACTTAGACTCTGAGAAAAATATCTTTTAATCTCTTCAAATTTAGTACCAATTATGCCTTATTTCCTTTCTCTCAGATGTATGTTTATGGGAAGGTCAGTCAACAATATATTGTGTATATGAGTCTGACTTTCCAATATTGCTCCCTTTCTTTAAAATGATTTGTTCTTCAGTGAGGGAGAAAATAAATGGAAGAACAAAGAAATTATAGGCAATGAAAAAATATTGTTTAATTATAAAATAGGGAATCATTCTTCAACTTCCATGTGAAAACTTCTCTATAATATCCTGGGACTAACAAGGCTACAACAACACTGCATAACCAGAAGGTGTTTTCTAGGAGAAGACTGATGGATGGAGAGCAGGAAGAGGGGTTTCTAGCTGATCTATACAAGCTGGGGCTGAAGGCAGGAGAGCAGCGGAGGGGCTCACTGCTGATGTGTCCACCATCGAGAGCTGGATGTAGCAGAACAGTGTGAGGGCCGGGGGGAGTATGGGATGCTCCCTTAGTGAGGATGATCTCCAAGCAGAGAGGTTGTGGGGTTTCCTACTTGGAGGAGAGGGGTTGTACTCTAACTGGATAGGCTGAGGGAGCTGTCCTGGCAGTGGAATAAAAGAAGACCTCTGGGGGAGGAGAGCTAGGTGTAGTGGAAGACAATGGAGTATGGTGAGGATGCACTTCCAGCAGAGAGGCTGAGGGGGATGGTGGAGAATAGGGTTTTAAGGAAGGACAGCACACACAGAGGATGATATGGACTATGTTTTAGGACTTCTGTCACAGACTACTTGCATTATGTTTTGTAATGAATACCTCTCGTGGGGGCAAGTTTTTCTATCAAGGGAGCCTGGCATAGAGTCTTCGGATTACCTGACAGGGGAAACTGAAGTGGGCATACCAATTGTGCTGTGGTCTGGCACAGGAGGGGACTCCAGGAGTGGCTGGTCTCTCACAATACCCAATAAATATATTTAAATTTCCTAAAACTAATTTTTCTTACAAAATGCAATTTTGTGTCACTAAACATAACCATAATATTTGCTTTTTAAGCAGTTTGATTTAAATATATGCATACAAAGAAAGCAAATAACTTCCCCACCTCTTTTCTGCCTCTCATTCCACCAACATCTTCCTGCCACTTTTAAATCTGGCTTTGCGTATTTCCTTCACACTCTACCTGTGAAGTTTTAGCACTGACAAAGGTGCTATGCACTTATCCCTGCATGTGTGGTAATTGTATAATAAGCAGTAGATGGGCCTGCTCACACTTCCAATGAAGGCAACGAGGTGTATTGCCTTTGACTTCAAGGGGAGCATGATCAGGCCCCCAAATCTACCCCAAACTAGCCTGTGACAACTTCCTATCCTTGGCCAGTTAAGCAGAATAGGATGCCATTCTGCAACAGGAAGATTTGTGACTCTCCCAAAGTTTTTTAATATAACTTTTTAAATAGTTACAATAATTTTAATCCAATTCTTATATTAAAGGAAAGCATCCTTTTATAATGATCTCTTAATGACTTTCTCCAGTGCTGTGGTATTACTGTGACCTTTCAAAGAATTCTTAAAAGCAGGAAACCTGCTGTAAAATGTAGGCTGAGATCAGTTTCCTGAAGAGTTGTCACAGCTAGCATATTTCTTATCAAGTGTATTTAAGTGTGAGGCCAAATGCATAAAAATGGCAATTCTTCAGTATTCCCTTCCTATATCCCATTGCATCTAGGTGAATTATATTTCCAATCAAAATGTGAGATACACAACATGAGTTGTTAAGACCAGGGCTGTAGATGCCAGCTGATAGCCAGGTCTGTGCTTTAATACTTATATGAATATTTTCTCTAAAAAGCTGATAATATGAAGAACTTTTCCTTTGAAAATAATTTTTTTTTCATTTATTTTTAATATTTGGTGTGTGCACAGACTTGTAGAGCTACAGATATATAAATCATGGCACCGCTGAAATCAATGGTAGAAATCCCATTGACTCTAATGATGCCAGGAACTGACCCTTAGATCTTTGCATTCTTATAAAGCAATAAGTGATAGTATTTCCCCATAGAAAAGGGAAATTGCCAGAAGGAATTCAATGCTTCCTTGAAGTCCCTGAGGCCTTTAAATATCTCACTGCAAAATCTGGAGGAGTTAGTGTGTTGAAAAGTTATTTTAGACAATTTTCAGAGGTATTTAAACTTTAGTAAGTATTTCTCTAACTCGGAGTTCTGTACAATTGGCTACCACAGTAAGTCAGAACCCTGACTTTGTAGGTGGAGGGATATAGAAAACACTGTAGAACACTTTTTTTTTCTTTCAACTACAGTAATTCCTCACTTAACGTTGTAGTTATGTTCCTGAAAAATGCAACTTTAAGTGAAACAATGTTAAACTAATCCAATTTTCCCATAAGATTTAATGTAAATGTGGGGGGTTAGGTTCCAAAGAAAAAATTTTGGGGGCAGATAAAAGGCATAATATACTGTACAGTACTGTACTGTGGGCTTACCCCACACAGGCACAGCCCGCTGCAGGCAAGGATGCTAGGAAGTACCTTCTCAACAGCAGTGGCAGCTTCCCCGGAGAAGAACAGGTGCCGACTTTGCTGGGGGATGCTCCAGGCCCATCTCTTCCCACCCCCACTCCACTCCAGGACCACCTCTTCCCACCCCCACTCCACCTCCTCTCCAGAGCACGCCGCATCCCTGCTCCTCCCCCCCACCCCGAAAGTCCTAAGTGCCACCAAACAGCTGTTTGGCGGCACTTAGGACTTTCTGGGAGGGAGGGGGAGGAGTGGAGATACAGCACTTCCCCGCTGTATATGGCATAGGGAAATACAATTTAGATGGAGCTATTATTAAGTAGGTGTTTAACTGGTTGGAAAACCATTCCCAGAGAGTAGTTATCAGTGTTTCACAGTCAAACTGGAAGGGCATATCGAGCGGGATCCTACAGGGATCAGTTCTGGGTCTGGTGCTGTTCAATATCTTCATCCGTGATATGTATAATGGCATAGAGAGTACACTTATAAAGAGATATCAAGCTGGGAGGAGTTTCAAGTGCTTTGAGGATAGGATTAAAATTCAACATGATCTGGACAAACTGGAGAAATGGTCTGAAGTAAATTGGAGAAAATTCAATAAGGACGAATGCAAAGTATTCCGCTTAGGAAGAAATAATCAGTTGCGCACACATAAAATGGGAAGTGACTGCCTAGGGAAGGAGTACTGCGGAAAGAGATCTGAGGGGTCATAGTGGATCACAAGCTAAATATGAGTCTACAGTGTAATTCTATTGTTGCAAAAAGAAAGAAAACATCATTCTGGGATGTATTAGCAAGAGTGTTGTAAGCAAGAACAAGAAGTAATTTTTTCACTCTACTCCATGCTGATTAGGCCTTAGGAGTATTGTATCCAGTTCTGGGTGCCACATTTCAGGAAATGTGGACACATAGGAGAAAGTCCTGAGAAGAGTAACAAAAATGATTAAAGGTTTAGAAAACATGACCTGCGAGGGAAGATGGAAAAAATTGGGTTTGTTGAGTCTGGAGAAGAGAAGGCTGAAGGTGGGGCATAACAGTTTTCAAGTACATAAAAGGTTGTTACAAGGAGAAGTGAGAAAAATCATTTTTTTTAACCTCTGAGGATAGGAAAAGAAGCAATAGGCTTAAATTGCAGCAAGCATAGTTAAGGTTGGACATTAGGAAAAATTTCCTAACTGTCAGGGTGGTTAAGCACTGGAATAAATTGCCTAGGGATGTTTTGGAATCTCTGTCATTGGAGATTTTTAAGAGCAGGTTAGACAAACACCCATCAGGGATGGTCTCAATAATACTTAGTCCTGCCATGAGTGCAGGGGACTGAATTAGAAGACCTCTCTAGGTCCCTTCTAGTCCTACGATTCTATGATAGACAAAATCCATGACCATTTGGTGTCCCATAAAGATTTATTAACATTTGTTCGGCACAGGCAGCGTACTGTTAATCACTCTTGGCTTTGCCACTTGCAAGTGATGAGAAATTCCCAAATTATTGCCAATTAAACCTTTGTACCTCGCCATTATTTTCATATGTTTGCTTGTGTGTTTAATATTAGAACACTTTGGCTCGAGACCCCTGTTACTATCTGAGTCAATGGAGTTAGGCCCTACGAAGCTATTGGAGTATACAGATTGATAAGCCTGAGTTTTGTGCTGAGCCCATTCAAGTGTCAGTCTAAGCTTCCTGTTATTAGGTTTTGCCTACAATAGTAAGTAGTAATTTGTTGCTGATCCCTACTTGCATTTCTCTCTTTCTTAAGTTGTAATCTGTTTTCACTGAGAAAATATAGAGGTGCAAAGAAAATGTTTATAGTTTATTTTTAACAATAATATGCTGCATACTGTAGTAGAAGAGAGAATACCACAGCAAGTTATAAATTCCTTGATCAGTCAGTCCTTTTCCATAAAAGGAGGTAAGGGACAATGGAGTTACACCAAGAATGAATTTGGCCCTGTGTGTCCAAGTATTTATTCATGTGTCTCTCTTTCGACTTGTTTTATGGGTAGATCTTCTCAATTTTCAGTTTACAGTCTGTCCATAGTGACTTATTTTTTGCTACTCATTCATACTAATTTGTGCAATTCAGTCCTAGAAACCCCACTGTGGGGGTGAACAAAGAAGGGATGAGTAGAATATGAAAATATAGACCTGACTGCATTTGTGTTTTGGAACCATCCTCCCCATCACAACTCAGTTGCAGATGACTGAGATTATTGCTCTTTTTATATTTTATCAGTGTAGGCTAATAGACTTATTGCAGCTCCTTCGCTCTTTTGTTTTTTCTTTTTTCTGTATGCTGTCCCGATAGGCTTGAAAAGTCAAATGTCTCTAAACAGCATCTCCAGCTGAGATTAAAAAAAGCTAACATTGAAGCCTGTCAAACTGGTTTTGGTCACTGAATGACTCATGTCTGCCATGGTGAGAAAGTGAATCATATTTGTCTCCCTTTATCATTTACTTCAGAGGGACAGTACTTTGCCTGTCTTTGAGATTAACATCTGGAAACACCTTTTCAAAATCCTGTCTGGTCTCTAATGATAGATGCACAATAACTTAACAGATCACTAATGCCTTAAGATGCTGTGTGTGTTCACTTTGTACCTTTTCAAAATTAATTGGAAGGGTTTTCGTCCCGCTCATTGACCTGAACTGGTCAAAAGTAGAAATGGGGTTAGACCACTCTGAACTCTCAATCTCACCCAAACGCTGACGATGTTGATTGGTGATGGGGAGTTGGATATAAGGGACTTGGGCCCCAACCACTCCTAGTTTTAGTTTTGCAAAACAAACCGACCAAGAACTTTCTAAAGAATAAATGTACATTTTTGCTTATCATTGTTTAAAATAGAGGGTGGCCAGAACTGGACCCAAACTGTAATGGGTAATTGGATAAATAGGGCTCAGATCCAATAACAGCTATTTTCAGGTTTTGGCTTGGTAACACTAATGTTGCTACCATCTGCCCACCCCCAAACACATTGCATGCAGGTGTGTAAGTAAAACAATACATAATTAGTATTTACAAGTTTCTAAGAATTAGATTGGCATCTCTGGATACTGAAATCATCTTACATTTTAACCAAATGCAATAGTTCTGGTACCTGATGTGAACAACTCCAACCATCATATATGGGAATGCTGATCACCTTGATGGCCTGACTAATTCCTGTTCGGTTTCTGAAAGAGATGTCACTTATGTCAAATTATTTTTTTTAAAGTGAGAATATGGGGCCATTGGCAAAATACAGCAGATAACTGAGCAGACAACTGTGCAGCTGCATTTCAGTCTATTTCAATGCACTACAGAACTGATGGAAATATTGTATTCCTACTAACATTAAGTTTTTCAGAAAACTTGCAGGGTGATCCTAGCAAATGACTCAGCAACCAGTGTTCATCTGGAAATACAGGATACTCTATCTGAAAAATCTTTATGGACTGTCTGATGTTTGTTGCAAATTAGTTCCAGAACCATGGAATTTTCACTCAGCAACTGGAAAACTATTTCAGGATTTGGCAGTTAATTGTCCTGGGATCTAACTTGAGTGGCTGAGTTCAAGGAATTTATTCTTGTTTTTCATGGAATTATGCATGTGTTTACATTTTTCAGTGGATTTTGTTTATTTGGATTGATCCACAAAAATTATAACCTCAGCTGTGAATATTTTGGACACCATAGAAATCAGTCATAGACCCAATTTATTTGTTTAAAGTACTGTTTTGTGTATTTACCTTGTTTAGTTCAAAGAACAACATGCACATAGATGAGGTGGTTCAAGGATTGTGGCTTTCCCACAACTAAAGAGTAGCTCTTTCAGCAGTGTAGCATCTCTAGAGGACCAAGCTACAACTGGTTGAGATTTGCTTTTGGCACTAATCAGATAGTATCAATCATAACTCAGTTCTCTTGGCTTCACACACCTGATACCCCTTCTCCCCCATTTGATATTCTCTGCCTTGGTTTGATTGTTAGGGCTGGAAAAGGGCACGTTGTGGTGGAACTAAAAATGGAGGGAGAAACAAGTGTTCTAAAATCTAATTTTGTAAGTCTTGGGTCTCTCAATGTATGTGCTCCTCTATTGGGGTAGAAGGCCTAAGGTAAGAGGGCAACCATCATTACTTATGCTCAGTAGTACCTTACTCTCCAGGTAATCCTGTTGCCCTTAGTGGGACTACTTGCAGAATAAGGCAATTTTCACCTTCTGTAGGTGTAACATTTTGCAAACTCTTCAGGGCAGGCATTGTCTTTGCTATTGTATTCACACAGGTGCTGTGTACAATAGGGCAACTGGGCCTTACCGATATACAAATAAGAAATACTCAGAAATTTGTTCACCAACCACACCTTGGTTCTCAAAGAAAATTAAGAGATCTTCCTCCCCAACCTTCAAAATGTTGTTGAAAGATTTTGAATAACAAATAGAATTTAAGGGAATTGCTCATACATATACCTCAAGTAGAAAGAGGCTAAATTAATCAAATTGCATGATGAGAATTATTCTGCTCAGCTTTAGTCTTTTTATAAACATTTTTTCCTATGTTGTGTACAGACGTATCCCTCTCTATACATTTTTATCTATCACCGATCTATCAATTCCACACTCTACAGGGGTTACTTTTATTTATTTCTTTATTTTTAAAAGCCTCTGGTAAAGTTCAGTCAGCTCAGCCATGTTTTTAGTGTCTTTCCATTTCCCCCCTTTAAGTACCTCTCCCCTTTCTCCCCAATAGCCCTTTAGTGTTCTCATCTCTAAGCACTGCTTTTTTCCTATCATGAATGAGTTTTCTGCTTTCTGTCTGCATCTGCTGTTTTATCAGTCACTGACCTCCCAGCTGCATAGAAACATCTTGAAGTAGAGGCTAAAATATAGAGTTAGAAATAGAATACGAAAAGCAAAATAGTTTAATTTCATCATGCCTAGCCCCAGAAGCTGCTCAGCAAACAGAAGAACCTTGTAATAGACACACCAGCTCAGTAGAAGCATTTGCATTATATATATATTTGCATTTTCATTGTTTAAAGGCTAAATAATAATGAGTGTGATGACATATGTTGACTGATTGGATAAACAGTGCAACTGGAAACGGTTTGAAACAGTCAAGTAAGAATCGCCAACAAACCTTCAGGTAAAAAAACAAAAAAAATCACCTGTTTTCTTTTCTTTGCTCTGTCATGATGTAATATTTTCTAATGGAAAAATCATTCTCAGTAATGGTTATTAAGACTCCTTCCCTAAGTAAATAGGTGATTTGCTGAGATCTTAAGAAACAGGAGAATTCAGACTCATCCCTGTAAAGTGTGTAACATAGATAGCTCTTGTCTTTTGCGATTTCTTTGTTAAATGTTTTGATTACATTTTGAAGTAAGGGGTAGCACGGTGATGGCCAACTCCCAAAGTCCTTACTGTTTTCACTTAACCATTACTCAGACAAATCGTTTACTTAAGCCAGAGGCTTTTGTCTTAGTAATGAATCGAGTTTTTAGTTCTAAATTGTCCATTCTTTCTTCCCTCTTGTCCCCTCCTCATTCTCCCTGTCCCCATGTGTTCTGCAAACAGGATTTTAAATACAAGGTTTGAAGTTAAACTGTTTTGTTTACTTTTTCTTCAAGAAAATTTTTGCTTAGGGGTGGAGAGACGCTCACAGAATTTATCAGCAAGTTTATTTTATTTAAAACCATAAATGTTGGCAATGGGGACTGCATATTTGGCAATGGCAATTAAAGGTTACAAATATGATATTCCCTGTGTTAGTGCTGTGCAAAGCTAGAATTGGGGGGCAGATTTTTTTTCACTCCAGCGTCTTTATGGACTTAATGACAATTAGCAAGGTGATAGTTTTGGCAAAATCCTGGCTTTTGTAAACTGAGTTAATAAAGGTAATGTGAATATCTAAAATACTAATATATTGAGGTTGTTGTAACATTATGTACTTAAGCCTCTCTTCCATCCCAAGATGCCCTCAGAAAAGATGCATTCAATTAAGAGGAAAGTGACTGCTATAATTTAAATTATAGTGTTGACAACTTCCTCTTCAAGCGACAGTAGTGTTATCCCTGTATTTGCTCTTAATGTATATGGCAGTCTTTGAG
The DNA here is from genome assembly GCF_013100865.1 of Trachemys scripta elegans. NCBI lineage: Eukaryota > Metazoa > Chordata > Testudines > Emydidae > Trachemys > Trachemys scripta. The sequence continues at coordinate 34,994,646 of NC_048303.1, read as the reverse complement.
CCAGGTCCCCCTTGCATACTCTAAGGGGACTTTGTCCTTCCTTTTGAACAGATGTGTGACCTCTTGTCCATGATCTCTTGAATGGAAACTGTCAGTGGACCAGGTCATAGGCAGTCAGGCCTAGTGGTCGGCGTCTGAATGCCAGAGCCAAGGGTTGAGGCAGAGTTGGAATCAGGAATGAGAGCTGAGGGTTGGAATTGGATTACCAGGAGTAAGGGAAGGCAGGAGCAGCATTCTGAGGTAGGAGAAAGGCTAGAATAGGATGAGAACATGGCCGGGTGCAGGGCAGGATCTGGGCTGGAGCAGTGGAGGAGCAGGGCTTGGAGAGACAGACACAGGGAGGCAGGGAGTCCATGTGCATGTGCACTGAACAGCCAGTGAGCTGCTGCTGCTAGGTTTAAGAAGTGCCCTGCTGCCCTTCCAGTCAGGCAGGGTGGTCATTAAGGCATCAGACGTACTGAGGAGGTGCCACTGAGAGCCTTACTCCGAACAGAGACCTTGTATGCTTTATATTGTTTTACATAGCTCAAAGGAGGTATAGCAGGACTCAGAATAAGACTTAACCAGACCTTTGCTAGCCTCTCTGCCAGTAACTACTGTGACTACTGAGTTCTTTTCTGTAGCAACAAAGTAAGTCCAGGTACCTTTGTTAAAACAAATCCCTGCATTGTCTTTGGCTAGACTGGTGTGAGGCCAGACACTATATGTTTTTCCAACTGCACGCCATAGCATGGCATTGTGGCTCACATCTTTATTCTCTGTCATGCATGCAATGACTGCAAAAGAGGGCTTTGGAGCTGAGCCTAGAGCTGAAGCGCGGACCAGTAGGTTTTTGCGCGGAGCCGGAGCGGAGCAATTCAAAAATTTGATTGCTCCAAATCTCTGCTGCAAAATGAGTAACATGCTACATGGTGGAGGATTGCTCAGATACCAATAGCTGGGGGTCTGGTCTGGGCTGTGTCACATAGTGATATTATTCCGAAGATGAAAATTTCAGTTCCCTGGAAATAAGGTGGAAGAACTTCCTTTACATATTCTATAGAATGCTAAATAATGGCCATTCAGCAACAAAAACTGTTTGACTAACTATCAGACCACACATTAAAATATCCATTCTACATGTGGATTAGGTACATAGATTTCGGGATATTTGCATGTTTGAGCATGCATCTGTGTTAGGCTGCAAATAATGGATCCCCATTTAAAAGTTTAGCTACAATATAAAAGCTGGCATGCTGATTCAGAACTGAAAAACAGCAACTTAATCTTTTGAATACTTTTAGTTGTTCTTTTCTGTCAGTGGGAATATAGTCTACATATATCATTCACCTACCTAACTGTTTAAATATATTTCCTACCTGTGTACTAAGAAAATACAATTGGAATTGATTATGTAATGAAGCTTCCGCCCCCAGCCCCCCTAGCTATACTGAATAGAAAACATAATGTTAAGAAATAAACTTTTCTATGGATGAGGCATTTGATGATGATACAAGCTATAAAGTAACTGTCACCAAAAATTAACTTTTTCACAAAACATGTATAGGCACATACTTGATATTTGCAGAGACTTAGGCTTTTGTTGATACACCAACATTCATAATTACGTGCAAATTATAATTTTCTTAAGACAAGCATGCATGGGTTTAGAACTACAAACATCTCTGTGCGTGAAGCTTATATGAATGCATAAATGCATAGTGCCAGTGTTAGTTATTTCTGCTGATCAATGTTCAGGAAGTCCTCAAAAATGGCTTGGGGGTGATTTTTAGTAGGGCCTCAACTTGGCTATCCCTTGTGTGAACCCAGACCTGTGCATGCATTTCTTGACTTCTGCCCCCTTCCCCCCTCCCCATGAAAATTATTTGTCCACCTGCATGGACAAAGGATAGAATCTTTCCACGGTAAATGTGAGTATTAGTGCACTGAAAACAGTCAGAGTGAGATTATAAAGCTTTCACGTACCTCATTTTGGGACATACATATTTCCCTTTAATTGTGCTAATCCTCTTTTACAACTGCTGCACATGGAGCACTTGTCTAGAGGCTGATAAAGTGCAGATACTGCTTATTGAAGCACTAGATGGCACTTCATTATTACTTGCTAGAGAGTGTGTGCTTATTAATAAAATAACAGTAATAAAAAGACGAATTTTTCAAATTTAGATGCCTACATGAAAGTACACAAGTACTAATTTAAGCATCTTTGGGCACCAGAATTTTTAAAATTGAACCCACAACTTTTTCCCTCTAAATTTAGTGTGTCTGCTGGTCTGACTAGCAAATTACCTAGCAGATTTCTCCCAAACTCAGGCTGTTCTGAAAGATATTGACTAAGGATACCAAACAATCTCTATGATGTTTAAACAAATAATCCATATCAAGTTCAATCTCGATGACAATAAGTAAATTGAGAAATCTGCTGTAAACTTTTCTCTTGCCATGCCTGCAAAATATACAGGATGTACATGTTTAAAGGATGTACATGTTTCTTTATAGACAGGTGGTTGTGGTTTGCTGCATCTTGAAAGAACCACTTTGTTAGCCTATACAGATATAGATGCAGTTTTCTTTTGTTGTGCCATGTGCTTCACAGTAGTAGGTACTATAAAATAAAGCATAGACTTCAATATTAACTGAATAAATTAATAGTTCCTTTCATTTCCTTTCAGTATATCAGCTGGCAATTGAATGGGCAGGAGTTTTGAAACCCATAGAACTCTTCAGATTTAGTAATCTCATCATGAACAAGAACACCAGTACCCTACATGTCAGGAGTAAAAGTGTAAGTAGGAGTCTTTATTTTCACCTTTCTATTTGTTTTCATATGTGTTCTCATTCCTAATGTTTTGCCATCATCTTGTGTATTTTTTTGGTAGCCTATGGAACAAAGTAACTTTACCATTGTTAAAGCACCTGTGATAAGACCTCTGTTAACCTTCTCCAATTATCTTACTTAGTGCTATCTAAATTGTACAGAACTAAGAGTTCTTTTGAATAAGAACTTTTTCCAGAAAGAATTATATGCATTAATATTCAAAAGTATGGGAAGTTTCCTGAGTGAAACAGTCAGCTGGTATGTTCCCAGGAGGTATACAGGTCAAAAAGGGAGGAAAAAATAGTGTGAACTTGCAAGTAAAGTGATCTCTTCAGTATATGCATAACTTTGTGAAAAGGCAGATGTTCAGATTAGACTTGATCTGCAAATATTTAGGATATGCCCAGCACTTTAGGCAGCATAGGAGTTGATAATGCTTTTCACAGCATTGTACAGTAAATACTTCTAAGTGAACAGTGATAATATGCCAATATTGTACATATGTGTTTGGATGATGAGGCATGGTTTTACTTTCTCACCTTTTATTTTTTTTGTTTATTTTTGGCTTTATCCCTCCTATATCTGTCTCATAATATTCAAGACTACTAATGAAATATAGAATATCTTCTGCACCCATGTCGTTTTTAAAGACCGTAAAAGCACAATGGTAACATGCAACAGAGGGTCGTATGGCACCTTTAAGACTAACAGAAGTATTGGGAGCATAAGCTTTCGTGCGTAAGAACCTCACTTCTTCAGATGCAAGTGACAATAAGTAACTTGAGAAATCAGTTACTCTTGCATCTGAAGAAGTGAGGTTCTTACGCACGAAAGCTTATGCTCCCAATACTTCTGTTAGTCTTAAAGGTGCCACAGGACCCTCTGTTGCTTTTTACAGATTCAGACTAACACAGCTACCCCTCTGATACTTGAATGGTAACATGCAGTATTTAGAGACCTCTGCATCAGTGATTTTGCCTGTCAGGGATGGATAGCTGACTTTCTAATATAGTGCTTGTATGTTGGGCTTCAGAATGTGCCCTTTTCTTTAATCAGCCAAGTGTATTAAGGGACCACCTAGTAAATGGAGATGTGGAAGGGAAAGCTTTCTGCACACCAGAAGTCATATCGTCAGAGCAATGAAGGCAGACACATTTCCCTAGATGTTCACTCTTAATTTTTAATTACTTGTCCCTACTCAGATAAACAATTTTCTCTCTTTCTATAATGTTGCCATTTAAATTTTAAGGGAATAAACCCAAATGAATATATTCATAGAGGAAAGAGGCAGGAGTTTGGTAATCCTTCTGGTTAGTGTGCCGTGTCCATTCATTTCATAACCAGTTTAATGTAGCTTGTGTGGGAAGTCAACGAAACAGCTGTTACCACTATTTGATTGAATGAGGACATGCGGAAATTCTAAGGCTGTGTGAAAGAATCACTACAACATTACAAATTGAGGTTCTCTAATATTAGTTTAATGAGATTTGACCAAATTTTGGTCAAAGACCTGAAGAATTTCTGTTTCTCATGTAAATAGAATTGTTTTAGAGCAAAAGTGTGTCAGCTTTCATTCAAACTATGATCCTACTTTGGTACAAAAACATGTCATTTAAATTTTGGGAAAGTGAAATTTTAAAAGCTTTGTGAACATTACTATTGTATTGAAACATTCACAAAACTTTTGCCCCACAGAATGGTCTCCGCTATTCTTCCTATTAATGTAAAATCCTAGTACATCCTGCCATGTGAACAGTATCTAAATCCTGCCATCTTGCAGCTATTAATTTTCTTCTAAGTGGGCACATGAAACACTATTTAAGTAATGAATGAAAAGAATCAACAGAAGCTGTGACCTTTGAGAAATTATTTTAAGCAAAAATGTAGCTTGCTGTTTTTGTTTCCCTTGCATATTGCTAGTGGAAAAGAATTTTTTTTTTTAAATAAAATGTTCTGTTTTAACAAGAATAGCTTTGGGAAAGCATTTCATTATATTTGTTGGGTACAGCCAAAGGTTTTGTCTATCCACTGATGCTGACGGCAGACTTTCCGCAACTTCTACTCTTGTCAGTTTGATTGAACTGGAGTTATCAGGGTTACCCACAGGCTTCCAAATGTCACTCTCAGACCAAATATTTTATTGTGTAATAAGGAGCTGCAAATGCATAACAAAAAGTGCCTCCAATTAATTAAATGAGATTTAAGAGGAGGATTATCACCTCAGTGAGAGGAGAAAATGGCATTTATCCTTTTAGGTCATTATCTTTTTATCAGAGGTAGGTTTTTGTGATTCTAGGATTTCAGCTTCATCTGTAGTCCTTATCTTGTTTCATTGGCTTCAGAATGTCATTGCACATATATTAGCCCATAAAGAAGAGAATCCTGCTAATGTGTGTCTGGAATGTTTTTGTTTTTGCTTTTCTATCAAATGTTGAGACAGTTAAACATCAAAACCTGGTTGTGAATCTAGCCTAAAGATGCTTTAAAGCTTATTTGTTTTACTACTTTGCCTGGCTTGCCTCGCATCTCTCAGTCTGTAGAATCATACAAATTAGAGGTAGAAAAGACATTGATCACCTTTTCAGTCACTCTTCTCATACAATATTTGAGTGATCTGTCCAAAGCAGCTTAAAATTACTCAAGTTATGGTGCTTCTGCCACTTCCCAAATTCACAGTCCATTTTGATCAATTTTACAGCCAGAGGGTTTTTAAATTGGTCAATTTCACATTTTCAGATGTTTACATCTGAAATTTCATGGTGGTGTAACTGTGGGCATCCCAACCTAAAAGCAGGTTGTGGGGGGTCACAAAGTTGATATAGGGGGGTTGTGGAACCGACACCCTCACTTCTGCGCTGCCTTCAGAGGTGGGCTCTGAAGCGAGCAGCCGTAGAACTTCCTGCATCTGGGGGAAATTCCCAGAGGTGGGTCTGATCTCCCCTATGCTGCTGGGAGAGCCCCCACTGGGGGGGCTTCTAGCTGCTAGTCCCGGTGGGGCTGGGGAGGGACAGGGCTTCCTTTCCCCTGCCTGGGCACAGAGACTTCAGAGCTGGCAGTAATCATGGAGCTTCCTGCAGTTGAATCTGATCCTCTCCCCCCCGATAGCAGCTGTGCAGAGAAAACTCACTACTAGCTGTAATGGGCAAATGCTGCCGCATGCTTCAATAGCATCTAGATATGTCAGCAGCAGCTCGCGTGTAAAGTCCTAGAAGTGCTCCAAAAGCATTTTCAACCCATAAAAAGTCATATAAAAGGAATCTTTTCTACAGCGTATCAAGATTCTGGCAAAACAATAGATCAGAATTTTGCCAAACTTCACAAAATGGCTGACTCATGCATCAAATCTTAAAGATGAACTTATTGATGATAGATTAGTAGTGGTGACAAAAGATGCAGGACTTGAATGACAATCCTCAGCGAGCCCACGCACACTCTACCGAGAGTTATAGACATGTGCAAAGCTAGAGAACAAATTCACATCCAAATGCAGAGCATAAATGGAGCAGACACAGATTATTCGCCAACCAACACAGGAAAAGCTTGAAAATTCAGGGGGAAAAATACACCAAAATGTATTCAAAAGCAAATGCACAAACACAAAGCAGAAGCGATAAACAAAATACCAAGGAAGACAGAACAGTTTGCAAACAACTGACTCACTCCAAATTAGAAAGAGAAGGTGGGTGAGGTAATATCTTTTATTGGACCAACTTCTGTTGATGAAAGAGACAAGCTTGTGAGCTACACAGAGCTCCTCTTCAGGTTTGGAAAAGGTATTCAGAGTCATCCAGACCTGTGGGAGAGCTCTGTGTAGCTCATAAGCTTGTCTCTTTCATCAGCAGAAGTTGGTCCAATAAAAGATTACTCACCCACCCTGTCTCTGTAATACCCTGGGACCCACACATCTACAACAGTGCAAATAAGTGGAAATTGTTTATCCAAATTATTTAGGGCTAGATTGTCATAGTCCTTAATAGGCTATGCAGGGGAGTAACAAGTAAGGAAAGAAGTAAAAACCTCCTTTACTCTCCTGCTCAATTCTACTCAGATTTTTATCTTGCAGTGATAAGGACAGCTAACCTGATGCTCCCCTCTGTGTGAGTGGTCAGAGAGAGGGAAGACCCCTGGCTTTGTTTCCTCTGCTTAACAGCCAGAGTGATAAGCTGCTCCATGAAAAGGGGTAAGGTAATATACTGTTCCCCTAGAACAAGAGGGGAAACAGAAGAGGAATTTTGACCGAGTCACAATTCAATCCCTGGGATACTCCCGGGACAATGTAGCTATGTAAATTTACAATCTAGCCATAAGTAAATACTTACTTATAAAAACTGATACATTAGCAGACATGAATGATTCACCTACATATTTTCAATAGAGATTCATAATGAATAGTTTGACCATCTCTAGTTTTGGATTATTTCAAATCTGATTTCTCCCTCATACTCATTCTCATTCTTGAGAAATAATTGCCAGTGATTTGGTAAATTCATTAGCTAACTTCCTTAATTGTAAGGACTAAAACATCCTGTATTAACAAGAACAGATTGTATTGCTTGTGGCCCGTATGCTGTCCCTTCCCCCAACACCTAACCCCAAACACACTGTGCAGTTTGGAGAGAATCAAATTGACAGGGAAAAAGCAGTGCCTCACTGTGACTAACTGCAGGGGACACTGAGGTGCCTCTTCATCTGTGAAGCCACCTTCCCCCCTTTTGTCAGTTTCTGTGAATGAGGGACAGCAGACACATTTTAAGCAGCATGCACTCATACCCAGAACAGCTGATGCACAGGAAATGGCTGGGGAAAAAAGTGTGTTTTCCCTGAAGCAACTTTAACTCCTTTTGCATGTCCTCTGACTCTTCCACAGAGGCAGCCAGGGGCTGGCAGCCTATGACCTCAATAGGAATATTGCCTGAATAATGATGGCAGGATTGGATTCATGGTAAATTGATATTTAAAGTCTCTGTCAACAGACAGGAACAGTGGAATTTAAGTGCTTTCATTGCATTGCCGTGTATACATTGCAATTCCTTCTACAGTGAAGTTCCTCTCTGCAGGGAAAAAAATATAGCAAAAGGCTTTTTTGAGGAAGTGGTTGAGATCTAATTCAAGTTTCTTTCCTCCAACTCTGTCTTGGATCCCCTCCAATCTGTCTTCCACCTTCCCCAAACTATGGCAATTGCTCTCACTAAGGTGTAACCTGGGATTAATTTAGGATGCAAAGTGCACCTGTTACAAAGAATAGGTTCTTTATTCAGGCGACTGCTTAGCCTTGCCCAATAGGTCAGTGGCAGAGCTAGGAATAGAAACACAGTCTCCTGACCACTAGATCATATTGTCATCCCCACCAGTCTAACAGTTATCCTTTTTCTTTCTGTCTAGATAGCCAAAACCATCACCATCGTCTCCCATCTTTATTATTGTAACCTTGCTCTAGCTGCTTTGACACAAGTATCATTCCTCTCTAAACCATCCAAATTCCACAGTCTCCTAGCCCATTGTTTTGATTAGATCATCCCCCAAGAGAGGCTTGCCCTAACTCCCCTGTTTCATTGCATCAAGTTTAAGCTGGTGGCCTTCACTTCCATGACCTTTCTCATCACTGTCCCTTCCTACTTTTCCTCTCTTGTCAATTACTGCAACAACCTACTAGCCTTGTCAATCCATTAGTCAGCCAGCCTCTTCACACATTCTTCCATGCTTTTCCTTACATATGAGACACCCTCCCTGAAGTAATCCATATGATGCCTGTGCTCCCGATCTCTCTTCCTTTAAAATTTGAAGGATTTAAAGTTTAAATCCTTCCTTGAGACCAACCTTTCATTTGGCACCCGTAAGAAACTGGCTGACACCATTGACTATAGTGAGGAGCATATGGCATGTGCTTTATTTGCAGTAGTTGGGTGCGGGGAGTAAATGACATTATTAAACTTGCTTGCATCCCTCTCCCCCACCATCATATGTCACTTGTCATTTTAAATTGTAATAATAGAATCCTAGAAGCGTAGGACTGGAAGGGGCTGTTATAAACAGACAGTTAAGGGTTAATGCCTCTTTTACTTGTAAAGGGTTAAAAAGTTCACCTAGCCTAGCTGACACCTGGCCAGAGGAACCAATGGGGGGACAAGATGTTTCAAAAGGAAGGAGCGAAGTTCCCTTTGTCTCAGTCAGTTTCAGTTTTGGCCGAAGTGAAAAAAAAATCAAGAAATCAGCCTCGGTTTTGCTGCCACCACCCAAATATTTGAGTCATTTGGGAAACTGTCTCCCCTCCCAAAATCTTTCCCTCCCAAGTACTATAACCCTTCCCTGGGTAGCCTTGAGAGACTCACCAGGCCAGTCAGCCTCACCTCAGTCCCTGGAAAAATCATGGAGCAGGTCCTCAAGGAATCAATTATGAAACATTTAGAGGAGAGGAAAGTGATCAGGAACAGTCAGCATGGATTCACAAAGGGGAAGTCGTGCCTGACTAACCTAATTGCCTTCTATGATGAGATAACTGGCTCTGTGGATGAGGGGAAAGCAGTGGATGTGTTATTCCTTGACTTTAGCAAAGCTTTTGATACGGTCTCCCACAGTATTCTTGCCGCCAAGTTAAAGAAGTATGGGCTGGATGAATGGACTGTAAGGTGGATAGAAAGCTGGCTAGATCGTCGGGCTCAACGGGTAGTGATCAATGGCTCCATGTCTAGTTGGCAGCCGGTTTCAAGCGGAGTTCCCCAAGGGTCGGTCCTGGGGCCGGTTTTGTTTACTATCTTTATTAATGATCTGGAGGATGGTGTGGACTGCACTCTCAGCAAGTTTGCAGATGACACTAAACTAGGAGGCGTGGTAGATACACTAGAGGGTAGGGATCGGATACAGAGGGACCTAGACAAATTAGAGGATTGGGCCAAAAAAAACCTGATGAGGTTCAACAAGGACAAGTGCAGAGTCCTGCACTTAGGACGGAAGAATCCCAGGCACTGCTACAGACTAGGGACCGAATGGCTAGGTAGCAGTTCTGCAGAAAAGGACCTAGGGGTCACAGTGGACGAGAAGCTGGATATGAGTCAACAGTGTGCTCTTGTTGCCAAGAAGGCTAACGGCATTTTGGGCTGTATAAGTAGGGGCATTGCCAGCAGATCGAGGAACGTGATCGTTCCCCTTTATTCGACATTGGTGAGGCCCCATCTGGAATACTGTGTCCAGTTTTGGGCCCCACACTACAAGAAGGATGTGGAAAAATTGGAAAGAGTCCAGCGGAGGGCAACAAAAATGATTAGGGGTCTGGAGCACATGACTTATGAGGAGAGGCTGAGGGAACTGGGATTGTTTAGTCTCCAGAAGAGAAGAATGAGGGGGGATTTGATAGCAGCCTTCAACTACCTGAAGGGGGGTTCCAAAGAGGATGGAGCTCGGCTGTTCTCAGTGGTGGCAGATGACAGAACAAGGAGCAATGGTCTCAAGTTGCAGTGGGGGAGGTCCAGGTTGGATATCAGGAAAAACTATTTCACTAGGAGGGTGGTGAAACACTGGAATGCGTTACCTAGGGAGGTGGTGGAGTCTCCTTCCTTGGAGGTTTTTAAGGCCCGGCTTGACAAAGCCCTGGCTGGAATGATTTAGCTGGGAATTGGTCCTGCTTTGAGCAGGGGGTTGGACTAGATGACCTCTTGAGGTCCCTTCCAACTCTGATATTCTATGATTCTATGACTCCTCCACCAATTTTCTGGTGAACACCAATCCAAACCCTTGGATCTTAAAACAAGGAGGAATTACTCATTTCCCCCCCCCCCATTTTCTCCCCCACCAATTTTTGGTGAGTCCAGATTCAACTCCCTTGGATCTTAACTAAGGAGAAAATTAATCAGGTTCTTAAAAATAAGACTTTTAATTAAAGAAAGAAAGGTGAAAGAAAAACCTCTGAGAGATTAGCATACAAGCTACTCTTACAGACAACAGATTTAAAACATAGAGGATGTTCCCATGCGCAAAACCTTAGATACACAAAAGAAATCCCAATTTGATTATTCCTCTAATTGCACAAGACAAGTTACAAAAGAAAATAAACATAAACCTATTTATTTCTTTTCTAATACTTACTACTTTGATAAAAGGCTGATTTCTTGATTTTTTTTTTTTTCCCCACTTCGGCCAAAACTAAAACTGACTGAGACAAAGGGAACGTCCCTCCTTCCTTTTGAAACATCTTGTCCCCCCATTGGTTCCTCTGGTCAGGTGTCAGCTAGGCTAGGTGAACTTCTTAACCCTTTCAGGTAAAAGAGGTATTAACCCTTAACTGTGGGTACATCTACACTACAGCGGGGAGTCGATTTAAGATACGCAAATTCAGCTACGTGAATAGCGTAGCTGAATTCGACGTATTACAGCCGACTTACCCCGTTGTGAGGACGGCGGCAAAATCGACTTCTGCCGCTTTTTGTCGGCGGCGCTTACTACCACCTCCGCTGGTGGAGTTAGAGCGCCGATTCGGGGATCGATTGTCGCGTCCCGACGGGACGCGATAAATCGATCCCCGAGAGGTCGATTTCTACCCGCCGATTCAGGCGGGTAGTATAGACCAGGCCTGTCTGTTTATGACAGGGACATTGAGAGATCTTCTAGTCCAGTCCCCTGAATTCAAAGCAGGACTAAGTAGTATCTAAACCATACCTGATAGGCATTTGTCTAACATGCTCTTAAAAATCTCCAAAGACAGAGATTCCACAACCTCCTTAGGCAATTTATTCCAGTACTCAATTACCTTGACAGTTAGGAAGATTTTCCTAATGTCTAACCTAAACTGCCCTTGCTGCAATTTAAGCCCAGAGGTTAAAGAGAACAGTTTTTCTCCCTCCTACTTGTAACAACCTTTTATGTATTTGAAAACTGTTATCATTCCCTCCCCCCTCTGTCTTCTCCAGACTAAATAAATTCATTTTTTTTTCCAATCTTCCCTCATAGATCTTGTTTTCTAGACCTTTAATCATTTTTGTTGCTCTTCCCTGGACTTTTCCCAGTTTGTCCACATCTTTCCCAAACTGTGGCACCCAGAACTAGACAGTACTCCAGTTGACTCCTAATCAGCATGGAGTAGAGCGGACAAATTACTTCTCTTGACTTGCTTACAACATTCCTGCTAATATACCCCAGAATGCTGTTTGCACACATGCTCTCTCTCGCTTGCTCTCTCTCTGTTGGAAAAAAAAAGTGTTACACTCTTGACTTGTATTTAGCTTGTAATCCACTCTGATCCCCAGATCCCTTTCTGCAGTATTCCTTCCTAGGCAGTCATTTCCCATTTTGCATGTGTGCAACTGATTGTTCCTTCCTAAGTGGAGTACTTTGCATTTGTTCTTATTGTCCTATCCTCCAAACCCCTCCCAGTTTGGTATTGTCCACAAATTTATAAGTGTACTCTCTATGCCATTATCTATATTGAACAGAACCAGAATCGATCCATTCAGGACACCACGCAATATGCCCTTCCAGCTTGACTGTGAATCACTGATAACTATTCTTTGGAAACGGTTTTCCAACTAGTTATGCCCCCACCATATAATAGCTCCATCTAGGGCAATCTCTTCAGGGCAAGGAATATGTTTTATAGATTGTGCAATGGCTAGATCAATGGCCTCTGAGCCTGATCAGATCCTCAGCACTATTGCAATATATACATTTGTCACCTTCGGTAGATAGCTGCTACCAGTCCCCTTGATTCAGGATGTAGTCTAATGGGCCACACTTACTCCTCTGAGTCAGCAGTAATTAAGTGGCAGCTCCCTGCAGAGTTTCAATACCTGCTAATAGAGTGGCCACTGGAGGATCTTGTTACAAGTGGACTTATTTCATTCATAACAATGGGATATTGTGACTTAAATGCTCAATTGTGGCTTTAGTCCCTACTCTGATAGGCAACCTCTTCACTCGAAAATGTAATCATGTTCAAATTCTATTTTAGGTAACTGAATTAGCTATTGTGATAGTGACCAGTCAGTGGGGATGAGGGTTAGCATTGTCACAAATCATTGTGACTGAATTATGTAGTGAAGCTAAGCACATAGAAAGGTGGTGAGGCAACCTAAACTCTGGTGTCTGTGATAGAGCCCTGGCTCTGCCCCATCTGCAGCTGTCCCCTGTGGGGTTTCTAGCATTGCTCTCCAGTGTTGTAGCCTGATGGTTCTTGGATGCTGGGAGTGTACAGACAGAGTTTGTGCCTGACCACTTTGCACAATGGGATGAAAATAGAATATGGCTGTTTGTATCTTGATGCCTCCGTTCTACCCTCTATGCTACAATGCAGGATTAGACACAAGCTGTTCCAAAACTTTCATATGACAAGTAAATATTCTCTACAATTAGCTTTTAATGTGGAGCTGACAGATGTGCAGATCAGGTGTCTGCACTGGCTAAAAACCATATTAAATGCCCAAAGAAATTGTTAACACAAATTCAAGGTAGCCCAGTAATGTCTTGTGCCATTACATAATGTAGAGAGTAGCTAAACTTAAATCTCTGAAAACTATGAAGTTGTGCTTGAGTTAGGCAGTATTTTGGAATACACTGTTGGAAATGAAGAATTCTAGCAATGCAAATGTAAATCTTGGAAACCAGGAAATACACAGATTATAAAATACATGCCTCTCTGCAACACAGCCTTAACTGTGCCCCCTGCAGCTGTTAATACCAATAGGAATGGTCAAGTGAAGATGGTGCAAACATTAACAGATTACCAAGGGAAGTGATGGATTGTCCATCTCTTGATGTCTTCAAATTAAGACTGACTGCCTTTCTAGAAGATGCACCTTAGTCAAACACAAGTTGTTAGGCTCAATACAGGCATAACTGGTTGAAATTCTATTGCCTGTATGATATAGGTGGTCAGACAACATGATATAATGATCCTTTCTGGCTTTAAAATCCATGAATCTATAATTAGATATTAGGAAGGATCAAAAGAATGTGCCATTGTTTGTGCTGTGTTCCACAGATTTGAATTGCGGTGTTCACCTACCTGCACTCCAGCTGTGTTAGATGTAGCTGTATTGAATGGCGGAGGGATTAGTTGGAGCAGCTTGGCAGAGCTATGACTATGATATGGGGAGAGGTGCATGTGTACCTTGAGGAATCAAATATACCTCATTCAGACTGAATTTTGTAGTCTGTTTCGGTAGAGGTGTGCAAGAGTGTTGTTTTGCCATGGAGATTGTCAGCAATCTGGTGGCATACATGACTGTGATCTCCAGGGCATAGTAAGAGGTAAGTGAGGGCAATACAGTATCTCAGAAGGAATCCTCAGGTCAAGGTTGAAGGGGTGGTAACAGTTAGCAAGTCTAGGTGAGTTGTGTGAATATGGCTCAGTATTTGAGTGTAGGCTGCTCTTGTTTTCTACCCCTAAACCCAAGTCTTGCCTCAGCAAAGAGAAGGCATTAGACTTTGTTCTACAGTGCTCGTGTTCTGTTCCCAAAGTGCCCTGTAGTATCAGTAAGGGGAGAGTGCTAGTGTGCTGGGGTGGTGTTCAGTGAGGATGTGATATCCTCTACTCCATAAGACAGCCTGTACCCCATGTTTACCACTTTTATATGGTTATGATATGTTTTGTATAAAGTATGCCTTGAGGTATCACCTGAAAACTCATAATTAACTGAACATCATTGTCCTGTTAAAATGTGTGTATCAACATTGTATATGCTAGCGATGGGCAACAACATGGGGGGCGTGGCTCAGGTGAGCAGCTGGGGGGTATCATGTCTTCTCTTTGGGAAATATGGTCATCTTATCTAGCTATCAACTCAAGATCAACATGCTAAAACAGAGCTCTTAATCTTTCCCCCCCCTCTATCTCCTTTTTCAATCATTGTGAACATTACCACCATCCTGCCTATCACTCAAGTCTGTAATATGGGCATCATCTTCAACTGGAACTCTCTTTTGATTCTCACATCCAAATTGTACCTATTCTTTCTGCATAACATCTCTAAGATATGATCTGTCCTATCCCTCCACATAGCTAAAACTCTAGTCAAGGCTTTCATCATCTCAATTACTGCAGCATCCTTTGCTGTCTGTGACACATGCAGCCCTGCCCCACTCCTACCCCACTCATATCCCACTCAGAATGTTGCTGCAAAGATCATTTTCTTTGCTTATCACTTTGCTCATGATATCCCTCTCTTTGCATCCCTCCATCTATATTGCATCCCTTTCTATATTGCATCAAGTTACTAGTCTTCCTTTTCAAGGCCCTTCACAATATATCTCCACCCTACCTACCATCCCTTTCAGTATCAAGAGTTTTACTCCCAAATTTGATTGGCCCATGATGTCAGCCTCCATCACCCGATTGTTAAATTTTTAGTTGGGCACCTTTGTGCTTTCTCTGATGCTGCCCCCCTTTCTTGGAAAGTGCTCCATATAAACATCTGCAAAGCCCTTCATTTTTTTCCTTCAAAACTCTTCATTGTTGTGATGCCTACAAAAAAAAACAAAAAAAACTTAACAATGCTTAAGCTACTGGTGTGCTGAAACCATCGCTCATTATGCTGACCAATATAGTTTCCGGTTGCCTTATACTCCCCTGGCTGTCTGTGTTCATCACTTGTCTCTTGTCTTATATTTAGATTGTAGGTTCTTTGGGTGAGGGACTGCCTTCTCATTTTGTGTTTGTACAGCACCTAACACAATATTATTACAAATAATAATCAGGAACTGGGAAGAGGATGCGGGAAGAATGCAGGGACTAGCATGGAGTTAGTGGGGACATGTTTTGAAGGGATAAAGACATAGGGTTCATGGATATGGGGACTTGGGTGGGACAGATAATTCCCCCCAGCCCCACTGCATGGGTCTGACCCCTCATTTCCATTCATCCTTCATTGCATGGTTCTAACACCCCCATACTCCCATTCCCTGCCCCTCTTCCTCCTGAAATGCTCAGACTCCTCCACCACTTCCCCACTGCTCCGACACTGCATCCTAGTTGAATGCCTCCAACATTCCCTTCATCACTCCTGCTGCTTCAAGCCCACACAGCAGGATCAACCTTTTCTTTTGTCACTCTATACCCTGGTAAGCTTGGCAGGGCCATGCTGAGGAGAGAAGGTGATGGGGCCCTGAGTAGTGTATTTATCAGCTGGAAGTGGAAAGGGGCTGGGGCAGGAGAATGGAGATGCAGAGACTCTTCCCTTAATCTGGGCATAGAGTATGGGGCTCTACCCATCCACCTGCAACATAGGCCACTGAGAGAGGTGTGAAGTGGCCCAGTCCTCTCATGAGATGTTCTCAGATGAACGAGAGCAGCCCATGGAGATACATATAGCCCAAAACAATAGCTCTGAGAGCTACGAACTGCTCCATTCTTCTCAGTGGGTGTTTGCATCTTCCCTTCCAGGGTTTCAGCATTTGTGGGTCAGTCCCACACACTGAGTATGTCCATTCTCTGTTCCTCATCCTGGTCTCAGCACTGTTTGCTCAGTGCATGCTCCAGGTATGCATGTTCTTAGCTTCCAACTACAATCTCAGTGCTGTGTACTACATCAGGCACAAACATGCCCATTCCCAGCTCCCTAGCCCCTTTTCAGCTTTGTATACCTGTGCCATGGTTGGAGCAAGCTCAATCCAAACAATCCATCCTGCTTTCATCATTGTGGTGGTGTATTAATTTAGATGAACTATATTGGCCCAAAGAGCCAGTCAAAGGTGTTAACATAACCCAGTCACTGTTTCAACATTAAACAGTGTTAACCAAGGTTCAGGGTTTGGTATATAGAGACCTCACCCCAGCAAACATACCATAAAATGCTTTTAATCCTTTACTAAATATGCAGAAAAGGAAAAACCGAGCACGTGAAATGTAAAATATTAAGCAAGGCTTTCATTTCAACAACATTCCTTGTTCTCTTTCCCTTTAGCTGGAGATAGTCTTTAGAAAGAAAACCCCTCTTGTTTCACAGTCTCTTAGATGGTACCAAAGATGGGAATAACTGTTCTTTTTGGGGGAAAGTGAAGAAGTTAGTTGAAATGGGCTGGAACTATTGTTGTAGTCCACTTCCATATATAGATGAAACAAGCTAAACACAACTACAAGGGAAAAGAAAAGACGGAAAATGCAGCTTTTATCTCTAGTGTTGACTCTCACTTGGAACCTCACTGCTGGAAAAAACAAAGGCAGAGCATGCAGTCTTATCAGTCACTCCAAACTTGTACCTGCATTGGACATTGCTTTTAGCAGCTTTTCTGGTCACAGGCTTACAGCAGTATTACAAAATATGCAGTTTTGGATAACTAACTAGACAGGAAACAAAAGGAAAAGGATAGGAAGGAGAAATAATAAGGTGGGGAAGGACAAGGACACAGGGCGGGGAAGACAGACTCACTTCTCAGGTGGTGGTTGAGATTGAGCCAATACTGGTAGAGGTGGTGATGTCATCTGGATCCATCTCTCTGGCCCGGTCCAGTCAAGACATGTCTCAGGATTAGGATGAAGAAGTTCCAGGGTCCCCAGGTGATGGGGTGTGGTAGCCATGATGGTGAAGCTCATTCCTTCTCCTTCTTTCAGTCAGCCAGTGTGTAGCAATCACCAGCTTTTCTCCTGCTCATTTTCATCTCAAAGTCTCTTTTTTTTTAAATGAACTCCAACAAGGAATACTGGGTGGAATAGCCCATCCCCTCATTACTTTGTCTTCCAATTAGGCTAATTTCTGACCAATCAATTTTGGTTCACTGATTTCTGAACCCATATTGCTCTTGTTTACCAGGTATGATTTTAACACAGTCCTGGACCTTGAGTAATATCAGCTGGTCTCTTTGTTTGGGGCTAATTTAGTCTCTCTTTCACTTTTACATTTTTCCACCCAACAACACTTGTTGTTATAGGTTATGTGACATCTTATGAATTTACTTACTTTTTACAGTTGAGCTCAAAAATAGAGTAAATGTTTAGGTCCAATTATCACAACAGCAGGGAGATATTTTGAAAGAGGGACAAAAGTGGGGGTAGGAATGTGGGGAGGTTTGTGGGGCAGAGTTAAAGCCCAAACTGCACAGCTGAGACCCCTTTCTTTTCTGACCACCTTCTCCTGCACTGCTGTTCTGACATCCTCTTTCCCACTAGAAGGAGCATTGGGTGGAATGATGAGCCTGGAGCCCCTTCTCCGCTGCTGGAGGCAGCATGGGAAAGTGAGACATTCTGGCTTCTCTTCCCTGAATAGGGAGCAGTGGAATGAAAGGGAGTGTCATAACTATAAAGGGAAGGGTAACAGCTCTCCTGTGTACAGTGCCATAAAATCCCTCCTGGCCAGAGACTCCAAAATCCTTTTACCTGTAAAGGGTTAAGAAGCTCGGGTAACCTGGCTGACACCTGACCCAAAGGACCAATAAGGGGACAAGATACTTTCAAATCTGGGGGGAGGGGGAAAGGCTTTTGTTTGTGCTCTTTGTTTTGGTTGTTGTTCGCTCTTGGGACTGAGAGGGACCAGACATCAATCCAGGTTCTCCCCATCTTTCTAAACAAGTCTCTCCTATTTCAAACTTGTAAGTAAATAGCCAGGCAAGGCGTGTTAGTTTTCCTTTGTTTTCTCAACTTGTAAATGTACCTTTTTCTAGAGTGTTTATCTTTGTTTGCTATACTTTGAACCTGAGACTAGAGGGAGGTCCTCTGAGCTTTTTAAGTTTGATTACCCTGTAAAGTTATTTTCCATCCTGATTTTACAGAGATGATTTTTACCTTTTTCTTTAATTAAAAGTCTTCTTTTTAAGAACCTGATTCATTTTTCCTTGTTTTTAGATCCAAGGGGGTTGGATCTGTATTCACCAGGAGTTGGTGAAAGGAAGGAGGGGGGATGGTTAATTTCTCCTTGTTTTAAGATCCCAGAGGGGTTGGAACTGTATTCACCAGGAGTTGGTGGGAGAAAGGAGGGGGATGGTTAATTTCTCCTTGTCTTAAGATCCAAGAGGTTTGGATCTGTATTCACCAGGGAATTGGTGAAAGGTTTCTCAAGGCTACCCAGGGAAGGGAATTAGCTTTGGGAATGGTGGCAGCGGACCAGATCTAAGCTGGTAGTTAAGCTTAGAAGTCTTCATGCAGGCCCCCACATTTGTACCCTAAAGTTCAAAGTGGGGAAGCAGCCTTGACAGGGAGCCATGGAACCCTCTCCGTTTCCCTGATGGAGTAGCCATGGTGAGAGAATTGTAGGGGAAGGGCACAAATAATTCCACTTCCCTTCCCCACAAAATGTCTTCAGATTGGAAGGTGCCCTTATGCTTCTGTTTTGTCAGCAATTCTGGCCTCTGAGATCACCAAGATCCCTTAGAGGATGATCCATTATTTGTCAAAGGATCATAGAAAAACTATTTTTTTTTAAATAATTAATCATTGAACTGGGTTTTCAAAGACAGAGTTTGAATGATCCTGTTTGCTAACAAGGGTCATTGTCTAGGGGTGTTCTGATTCCTCAGTAGCTGTGCCACAGCTCAGCCTTAAGGATGACACATTCATAGATTCCAAAGCCTGAAGGGACCCTTCTGATTGAGTCTGGTCTCCTGTATAACACAGGCTGTAGAACTTCCCCAAAATAATTCCTAGAATATAGCTTTCAGAAAAACATCCCATCTGGATTTAAAAATTGTCAGTGATGCAGAATCTACCACGACTCTTGGTAAATTGTTGCAATAGTTAATAAACCTGACTGTCAAAAAATTACACCTTATTTCCAGTCTGAATTTGTCTAGATTCGACTTCCAGCCATTGGATCATGTTATACCTTGATCGTCTAGATTAAAGAGACAATTATTAAATATTTGTTCCTCATGAAGATTATCATAGACTGTAATCAGCTCCCCTTATCCTTCTCTTTAAGCTAAGTAGATTGAGCTCCTTGAGTCCATCACTATATAAATCGTGTTTTCTAATTCTTTAATCATTCTCATGCTCTTCTCTGCACCGTCTACAATTTATCAACATCATTTTTGAACTGTGGGCCCCAGAACTGGACCCAGTATTCCAGCAGAGTTGCACCAGTGCCAAATAAAGAGGTAAAATATCCTCTCTACTCCTGTTCAAGATTCCCCTGTTTATGCATCCCAAAAATCACACTAGCTCTTTGGCCAGAGCATCATATTGGGTGCTCATGTCCAGCTAATTATCCACCATGCTCCCCAAATCTTTTTCAGAGTCACTGCTTCCCAGGATAGAGTCCCCCATCTTTTAACTATGGCCTGTGTTCTATGTTCCCAGATGTATACATTTACATTTAGCTGTATTAAAGTGCATATTGTTTGGTTGCACCTAGTTTACCAAGCAATCCAGATCATTCTGAATCAGTGACATGTTCTCTTCATTATTTACCACTCCCCCAGTTTTTGTGGGGTTTTGGTAAACAAAGGGGCAGAGCCCTGATCTGCACTCCTCCCCTCCCCCCAATCTGCTCCAACCTCTGGTATTCCACAGCTCTACACCAAAAAAGTTATAAGAATCTGAAAATGTTATCAGTTTCTTATGTTAGGGTAGCTGTGTATCATGAACTACTTGACCACGTTACCCAGTGACTTGCTTTCTTTGATCATGCACAGTTCTGTTATTCAGAAATCCCAAAACTCCCCACCCCTTATTGAACTGGTAGCTTTTTTTTTCTCTCTAAATTTTGTACTGGACTTGTCCTCTTGGAGAGTCATCTGCTTAATGTCTGAGGACTGCTACCCAGAAGATGTCATCCTTCCCCACAGGCAGTGCATGGTTGTCCCAGTGTGGAAGGCATCATGCATAGTTACAGACCCATTTCATTTTTAAGAAGTGCTTCTGTGCTAAAGTACCATGCTTACAAGAAAAATAATATTCTTAACATTTATTCTATGTTTTTATTATAGCAACTGCAAATTTCAATATGAGGCTATGGAGAAAAGAGTTCTAGTGAAAAGTAGGTGCCTTCATCTTATAGAAGACTTTTCACATTTAAGTATCCAGGATACCTGAAAAATTCAGTCTATCCTTTTGTCTCTTTGTATAACAAAAGCATTACAATCTCAGTAGGCTTGGAATCCAGTAGTTTAGCTCATCTGTATCTCTGTAAGTAGAGCAGGGTGAAATTTTTCAGACTAAACTTTTTCACCAAAAAATGAAGATTTGGATCAAGCAAAACATTTCACAAATTCACGTTGAATTCACTGAATTGCATCAGTCAATACAAAACCAAAAATGGAGGGTAGGGAGGGGACTCCCAAATAAACAAAACTTTATTTTTTCAATTCAAAACAACTTTTCATTTTGAAATTTAGTTCAATTTCATAAACTTTTTTTAAAAAGCTCAAACAAAACATTTTGTTTAACCTAAAACAATATTTCATTTTTTTTCAGAACAGCCAGTGAACAAAAAAACAGTTATGTGCACAGCTCTATCAATAAGGCACTTCATGTATTCAATATCTGTCCCAGGGTAGACCTTCAGTGCTGAGGGGAGAAGGGAACACCAATGCTCTGCACTTTGGAGTTCCCATCTCAGACCCTGACCTCAGGCAGTAGGCTGGATTTGCTTCGCAAATTATTCTGCCTTCCTAAGACTATTTCCTAACCCTAAGAGTGAGCAAGACCATTCTCATGGATAGAGTGAGACCAAATCATTCCAGTGGGCTGACATTCTAGTCTTTGGATCCTTTTCCTCTTCAGAGCAAAAGAAAAGAAATGTCTTTAATCTCAACAGGGTGTTTGAGTTCTCTATTTGTTATGGCAAGATAAAGCAGTGAGTAGTGGAATTAGTTACTTTTAAATATATAACAGGTATGTGTGTTTAAGTGGAAAGGTCAAAAGTTTTATTTTATGTATTGTGACGAAGCTCCGACTTTGTCTCAGTGGGTCCCGCGCTTCCAGGTGGATTACATTAGCCTCAGAGGCTCACTGTGACTCTCCATGTAGCCCTTCTCTCTCTAGAGGCACAGGTCACAGTCTACTGAGCCATTTTCATCATAAGCCAGCAAGGGAGGTGGGAAGAAGCAACCCTCTCTCACACAGTCTCGGTTGTCTCACAGTCTTGGTGATTAATCGTGGGGGAGGGCGGGGAGCCCAGGTTCACCCTCTACTCCAGGCTCCAGCCCAGGGATCCTAATAGTAACAGCTATTGGTAGCTAACCTTTTGAAACAGGGCAAGTACAATTCCCTGGGCCACTTCCCCACAGCAGCCCCCACTTCCTCAATATCTACTTCACCCTTACCTCAGGGCCTCCTTCCTTGTGCCTGATAAGGTTTGTACTACCCAGTTTCTCCAGCAGCACAGCTTCCTCCTACAGCTCCTGACACACCACACTGACTAACTGGGAGGCTTTTAACTAGTTCCAGCCAGCCCTTGATTGGCTTCAGGTGTCCCAATCAACCTACCTATCTCCACTGTTTTCTAGAAGGACCTTAATTGGCCCCTAGTGTCTTGATTAACCTGGAGCAAATGCCATTTGGTTACCATGGTACCAGGGATTTGTTTAGCTTGGGGCTAACATACCTGTTCCTCATTACTTTCCTATAGCCATCTGGCCTTGCCCCATGACAGTATGGGTTTGGACAATGGGAATAGATATGTAATGTTCTGATTGAGGGGACCATTGTTGAGGAGTTATAATTTTTTTTAGGCCTCTTTTAGGAAGTTGGACTTCAGAAGACAGTCCCACTAGAATTTTCTGGCCACTTTTGGACCCAAAAGCTAGTTAATCAAAGAGTTCTTTGTCAGAAATTCCTCATAGATTCATAAATAGTTAAGGAATAGAGCTAGATGAATAATTCAAAACTAATTATGTAACAACTTTCATTTCTCTTTGTTAGTGAATTGTCCGTAAATAAATTATGATTTTCTTAAACGTATTTGTTCAAAAAGATTTGCCCAATCATTTCTCGGAACAATTCTTCATCTGTAGCTGGTTTGTGGAATATACAAAATTCAAGCTGTTCCAATTGGACATCTAGGTCACATGATATTTGTTCTCTTGTTGAAAGAGTGACTGAGAATGAGAGGAAGGATGATAAGGAAATTGGGCTCCTAGCCGGGGCCATGTGGGAGACAGGCTCAATTCCTGCTCCACCACAGATATCCTGTATAACCCTGGTCAAGTCCCTTAGTGTCTCTGCACCTCAGTTCTCCCCATGTGTAAAATGAGGATAATAGTACTTCCCTATTTCACAGGGGGATTGTGAGAATAAATTAATTAAAGACTGTAAGGAGTTCAACTACTATGGGCCATATAAAATCATAGTTCAAATTTGTACTTGTTTACAATTTCAGTATTCATTTCCTTGGAAATATTTTCTAATGTTATCTCAAAAGTTTGTGTTTCTGTAAATGTTCTCAGCAACTTCAAGCATTCATAGAATGGAAACAAATATGAGATTTTAGAGTTAAATAAGAATTATTTGTATCCTGTGGCAGGTAAGTAGGCCCCCTGAAAACATAGATGGTTAGCCCCAGTAGATCTGTTGGATCTGGAAAAAATGAACAGGAATTTGTTCTGCCCTTCCATTGCTGTCCATCAATATAGCTTTTCAGACATTTGTATGATTTTTTTTTATCCAGGACAATGTAATGTGATATCCCTGTTTCCCTCTTTCCCTCTTTCGGAGATACTTTTTTCAGATGGTATTTGTTTTGGTTTGCAGAAAGGTGCTGTCTTGCAAATGTATGGAAAACTTCAAATGTATGGATGCAAAAATGTATGTGCCTAAAGAGCATAATTACCTGTTCAGGAAGCCTCATGACTTGTACGTGAACATGCAAGCACATGTGTTAACCAAAATTTTCTTGCATGTATTTGTGTATTGGTGTGCCTGTGTTGAGTAGGCATATTTTTTGCACGTCCAACACTATTTATGCTGTACTATAAGGCCAAAAATTAGAGTGAGTCATGCAACTCAAACTCATACAGACCACCAGCCAGTGTGGGATTTTTTTCCCTTAGCATAACTATATATACATTATACCCTTCCCCTCCACCCTCTGAGTGTTTGTCTATTTCTCTACATTGTGAGCTTCTCTGGACAAGGCCAGGGACAACAGAGCTTGGACTTTAGATCCTGTCTGCATGGCTGAAAGGTTCTTTTACATCAGGTGTCTACCCACCTTGTGGGAAGAGTGAACACAGTCATCTGTAGTAGAGATACTGCTTGCCACAAAGTATTGAGTCAAAGGCTTCACAAGCTGTCTGAAGGTAAGCCCTGACTCCTCTTGCTGTTTCTAAATTATATCCTCAAGTGCTACTTGTAAGCAGAACTGAATTGAGATAAAGGAGACATAACAGCAGTATCAATTACTCACACATATAGCCACTTTTACCATCACCTTTCTCTCATTCTGTGTCTTTTGGGAGTTACTTCTGACTGATGAAAAACCTGATGTAGTGAAATTATATAGAAATAACTTGCTGGAATTTCTCAGTTCTTGTACTTCCTGCAGATGGTGTCAAACTCTATTTTGTACCTTTCAAATAAAGTACTTAGCATGTTAGAAAGGAAAAGTATGAACATCAATATTTACCAAAAGAAACTGAATATTTTGGAAACCTTTTGAACATACCTTTCTTAACCTCTAATATTTAATGAGACTCTAATCATCAGCCATAAGTGTTTATTAACTCTTACCTAACAGAACAGTTTTGTTTTTGTTTTCTGAAATGTCCCCTACTTCTGTGGTTGCTCAATAACTTGTGGAAAGATACAGCTCCATGTAATCATTTAGGCTTCCCTAATCATGCTATGGTTTTTATTCAGATCAGAATTATTGCTATTTTGCAAACATCCATTATTTTCAAAATCATATCCTACTGTACCTCTGCATTCTGGCTTGGCAACTTTATTAAAAGTTTAATATAGCAGAGAATGGCTGTAGGTTAGTGGACTGAAAGTCAGTGCTTTGAGATCTATGGATAGAAAATGGTGTTTAAAAGTCAATGATTGTTTTATTAATTTTATTATATGCAATAAATTTTTGTTGGTGTTTTGAGCTCCCAACTTAGGCCAAACTACCTCTCTTGATGGCACTGGATTCAATAGATTGTTCCTACCATTGTTTTGTAATGTCTTCCTGTTGGTTTGTGTTTTTTACTACCAGATTAATATTGCATTGCATTATTATTCCTGTTATTTTCAAGGCCCAGTTACATCATTTGGCGCTACATCATATTTTACTGTCTTGAGAATACTGTATGTTCTTGCTCTTTATTATTTATTGCTCATTGTATTCATAGGGGAACAAGTCTGTTTTCTTCATTTATTGCTGCTTCTCTCTTAATTTCTCCTTCCAATTCTCTTCTGCACTTTTAAATAAGTGTATAGAACTTTACTGTTAAAGAATTATCTAGACAACTGTTTCCTGCTGGGATGCTGACTCATTCTTGTATATAAAACTCTGCTTTGACTCAGGAAATCAATGATGTTTTGCACCAACTAGATAGCTATAAGCATAGGAATCCCGATCAGCTACTTGTAGCCTCTGTAGCGGTCAGTCAGAAGAAGTGAAATTCCTCCTTTCCCTGCTTCTCTTAGTCTTCCTATTGGCAACTTTCTCTGACATCTGTATCATCCCTCTTCTTTGTTATATTATGCAATGTGATTAGAGCGGGCTGGGGATTTTCCATCTCAATAATTTTTCAGCAAAATTGAAACTTGCTGCTGAAAAATTGAAACTTTATCCTCCCGCCCCCCACACACACAAATGAGTTTCCATCAGGAAAATTGAAATGATAGTTCTGTGACTGCCCACCTGGGAGATGCATGTCAGTTTTGCTTTCTGGCTTCAGGGAGAATGTGAAATTGATAAAAGACTACTAGGCCAGAAGCTGGCAAGCCAAAAAATTTAGTATTGTTTTTCATGAAACAGAATTTTTCCGGCAATCTCTTCCCACAAAAAATTTTACTTTTTGTACTGGTGTGGCATGGAAAATGTACAAAGAACACAATTTTTAATGTGTTATTTATCTTTGGTGGGAATGGATTTCCATTTTCCATCCAGATCTAAATGTGATGTTCCTGAGTGAGTTGACAGCAGCAGGGATTGAACCTGTAACCTTTGAACCTTATGCAATATATAGCAGACTCTTCACCCTCTATGGGTATGTCTATACTGCAATTAAACACCCCTGGCTGTCCTGGGTCAGCTGACTTGGACTTGTGGTGGTCTGGTTCTGTTTATTTGTGGTGCAGACATTCGGCGCCAGGCTGGAGCCTGACTCCCCTTGTGGAGGTCAGAGCCCAGGCTCCAGCCTGAGCCAGGACATCTGCACTACAACTACAAGCCCCCTAGCCAGAGCCCCACAAGTCCTAGTCAGCTGGCCCAGGCCAGTCATGGGTGTTTAATTGCACTGCAGACATACTGGATATAGCCCAGCCACTAGAGGGAGAAAGAATGCCCCACTAGGAAAGTGGAGGTTACATATAGTTTTTGACAAAAGCTATATGCAATATTTTGACCCAATTAACAAGACTCAATGTACAAATCATGGTTAGATATCTATGTATTAAAATTGATAATGGTTTTGTTTCCTCCCATTCAATTTTATTTAAATATATAAAAAAGTGTGTGTAAGGAAAGGGACTTTTGGTCCCCATGAGCTACATTTTGAATGTAATGCTAGCTGAAAATAATCTTTTTTTCCTATAAGTATCATGCATATAATTTTGGGAAAGAAAATTAGAGCATGAGAAGTGCTGATTAACTAGTGCTGAATCTAAATGGGATGACCTGGGTAATCATAGACCTGTCAGTCTGACATCGGTCCTGGGCGGGATTATGGAGCAGTTGACACAGGACTTGATTAATGAAGAATTAAAGGAAGGTAGTATAATTAATGCCAATCAAGATGGTGTATGAAAAATAGATACTATCAAACTCACTTGATTTTTTTTTTATGAGATTTCAAGTTTGGTTGATTAAAGTTATAGTGTTGATGTAATCTTTCTTAGAGAAGTCTAAGTATTTTACTTGGTATTGGTCAACATTTTGATTATAAAAACTAGAAAGATTATCATGGTACACATTAAATGGATTAAAAACTAGCTAATTGATAGATCTCAATGTAATTGTAAATAGGGAATCATCACTGAGTTGGAGTTCTGCAAAGGTCAGTTCTTACGCTATTTAATATTTAATCATCACTAATATAGTTTGAAGATGACACAAAAATTGGGGGAGTGGGAAAGAACGAAGAGGACAGGTCACTAATACAGATCACTTGGTAAACTGGGCACAACCAAACAATCTGTAGTTTATAAGGCTAAATGTATACATCAAGGAACAAAGACTGTAAGCCATAATTAAATGATAGGGGCCTCTATCTTGGAAGCAGTGATGCTGAAAAATATTTGAAGGTTGTGGTAGATAATCAGCTGAACGTGAGCTCCCAGTGTGATTCTGTGGCCAAAAGACTAAATGTGATCCTGGGATTATGACATTCTAGGGTGCAATCCAGACCAGTGAGGGCTGTCTCATCTCTGCCCTGCAGCCTTGGGTGTTCACAATACTTCACTGTTGTGGCTCCCAACCTGGGCTCCTCACAAGCAGCCAAACAGCCTGCGGGTCACATCCTGAGTGTCTGGGTATAGCCACAATCCTGGCCCAGCAATTGTGACCCCAACAAACACCAATCACATTCTGGCTTCCAGCAGTCTCGCATAATACTTGCAGGATTATCCCAACACACTGCCAGTCCCAATTCCCTCCCCCCCCACACACACCATAATGTGTTCTGTTCTGTTCAGCTGTACTAGGTCTATTGTCCCTGTAAGGGAACAATTTGTCACCTTAAATGGAATGACCCATACAGTTCACAACAGTGAATTAATTTTGATTAAAGAACAAAGCACAATTGTTTAACTACAGAGAGAAAGATTTTTAAGTGAGTACAAGAATAAAAGCATTAAAGTTAGGAATGGTTAAAAGAAAGATAAAATGCTTCCTCATACTAAACTTAACAGACTATAATGGGTTTAAGGTGAAGTTCTTACCACAGGTTCCTAGTATCATTGCTGACTACGTTTTAGCTCAGCATCTCTCCCAAAGTCAAAGAGTTGGATTCTTTTGTTGTCTTACGTGGAAAAGAGTGATGACCAGAGAGAGAGAACTTGGGGTGTTTTTGACCCTTACTTATATAATTCACTTTTAAATGCATCTTCCTGAGTTCAACCCCTAGACAAAGTTCTTTCCAGTTGAGATCAAGGAGACATCAAGTCTTTTGTGGGGGTGGGGGGAGAACTTTGCTAAGTTGCTTTCTAAGGCCTGGTCCCCACTAACCCCCCACTTCAGACTAAGGTACGCAAATTCAGCTACGTTAATAACGTACCTGAATTCAAAGTACCTTAGTCCGAACTTACCGTGGGTCCAGACGCGGCAGGGAGGCTCCCCCATCGATGCCGTGTACTCCTCTCGCCGAGCTGGAGTACTGGCATTGACGGCGAGCACTTCCGGGATCAATCCCAGAACATTGATTGCCTGCCGCCGGACCCTCCGGTAAGTGTAGATGTACCCTATGATGCAGATCTTTGTTCCCGCCCCCTTCCTTGTCAAAGAATGGCCACTTGATAGGTGATGGGCCATCAGCTTTGATGACACCTGGCCGGGGCGTCAGCTTGTTCTTTGTCTTTGAGAAACAGGTTTACCCACTCCCCAGTCTTGTCTGGTAAACACTTCAGTCATGATTTCAGCTTTTGTTTATAACTGTACATGTAACGTGTCTACATACATTTCACTGTGATATTATTGACCAGTGAGTTATTAGTTTTCCAGTGATATCTCCCAAGGCATATTTTGTTCAAAGATGATTACAATAGTGTGTAGGGTAGTGAATACAGGTATGCATTCGGTCACAAGGATAAATAAACAGGAATATCATGTAGGAGTAGGGAGGTTATATCACCTCTATATTTGGCACTGGTGTGAGCATGGCTGGCTCTGTCCAGTTCTGGTGCCCATAATTCAAGAAGGATGTTGATAAATTGTAGAGGGTTCAGAGAAGAGCCATGAGAATGATTAAAGGATTAGAAAAAATGCCATATAGTGATAGACTCAAGGAGCTCAATCTATTTAGCTTAACAAAGAGAAAGTTAAGAGGTGACTTTAATACTCTATAAATATCTACATGGGGACAAATATTTAATAATGGGCTCTTCAATCTAGCAGAGAAAGGAATAACATGATCCAATGGCTGGAAGTTGAAGCTGGACAATTTCAGACTGGAAATAAGGTTTATATTTTTAATAGAGAGAGCAATTAGCCATTGGAACAATTTACCATGGGTTGTGGTGGATTCTCCATCACTGACAATTTTTAAATCATGTTTAAAATTGTTGGATGTTTTACTAAATGATCTGTTTTAGGAATTGTTTTGGAGAAGTTCTGTGACCTGTGTTATGCGGGAGGTCAGACGAGATGATCACTATGGTGCATCTGGCTTTGGAATCTATGAATGCAATTCATGGAGTTGCTGCCTATTGTAGGTTATACATCAAGTAGCAAAGTCCAGACAAAATGCCATGCAGGTATCTCAGGGATACACTTGATTTAAATTCAGGTTGTTAACACTTGATGAGAATTAGTTTTTAACATTTTCTGTGTCCTTACTACACCAAAATATCGGAGATAATTTTACCCTTATCACTTCCTTTTTTCTCTTATGTTCATGAATGCTGGATATTTGCTAATATTTTGTCTTAGTTATCAATATGTTCCAATTCTTTTTTCTTCTCCTTACTGATTTTTGCTCTACTTTTCCCCATATCCCTTTTCATTTATCACTCTTTTTTTGCATATATGCCTATTCTAATTTTGTCTCCTCTATTTATTATTCTCTGTGAGTTACCCCTTGAGACTGTAAATAAAAAGCTGTTTGAAGGAAATGTATGTCCAGTGTAAAATTATAAGGCCGACTCAATGAACAGAAGTGAAATACTCAAAAAACAGTAAAATTAGTGAGTGTGAGAGAGAATGTAATCCACCACAAACTGCAGTCAGTGCAAACTAAATATATCAAGTTTATTTTTCAATTTACCCACCCCACCTATCAAAGTCTGTGGTGCACAAAAAACAATAACAAATCTAAATCTAAGTTGTCATATCAATATTACAAAAAATATTCTAACCATAGTTGATTGATCTTTCCACTCAAAGTGCTCCCTCAGGAAAAGACTGCAAGATCTATTGAGACTGCCTGGACTGTCCAAAAAAACCTCTGGCTCTGTTGGACCAAAGTTTGAATTAAATTCTAGAGTTGATGTATTTGGTGTTCAGGGATTATTAGCTGGAGTAGCTAAACCAGTGATACTCAAACTGAGCCTTGGGAGCCACAACTGCTCTTTAATGTGTATCCTGAGCCTCTTTGCAGCACATGATATTAAAACACTGTGTGATTTCATTATTATTAACTAGTCTAAGTTTTTAACCAATTGGGATGTTTTCACTATGTTATTAACCAAGTAAGTTATCAACTTGCACTAATTTATTAACTTATTAGCTGTGAGATTTATAACGATAAATATATAAATATTTCCCCTGTCATTCTGTTTAAATATGAATACATAATACTATAGACAGCTACTACTTTGCTCTTTTGGATAATATTGATTGATTGCTAATTGGACTCCTGAGGTCTGAACAATTTATCTAAACTGTCAAGTTACAGCACAGAGGAAAAAATGGTCTCAAATAGCAAGGGCATGTTTACACTGTATTTTAAAACCCATGACAGTGAATCTCAGAGCCCAGGTCTACAGACTTGGGCTCACGAGGTTCATGCTAGGGCACTAAAAACAGTGGTGTAAACCTTCTGCTTAATGCCCTAGCATGTCTTGAAAGACCTGGGCTCTGAGACTTCTTGCCACAGGTTTTAAAGTGAAGGGAAGACATACCCATAAAGGCCCCAAGCTAAATGAGAAATATCACCTTCTTGAATAGCATCAAACATAAAACAAAACAGAGAATAAAGAAACAAACTCCTCACAATTCAGTCTATGGAGTGGATGTGTAACATACCAATAAATAAATACTGAGACACCTGTTGCATTGGGATAACCAAAGTTCACAAGCAGCCTTCAAAGAAAACCCCATATGCAGCTCATTGCAATAATCCAGTTTGGAGGTGACAAAAGCATGAGTTTGGCAGAGGTCTCATCTGAAAAGGAAGGTCACAAACTCTTGGACCAGAAAAAAAAAAAAAAAGGCAAAAGCATACTTTTTTCTGATTGCTGCTACCTGGACAGCACAGGTAGATGAAGTTCTCTGATTGCAAACCTTACTTACAAAAGATAGGCATATCCTGAATCAGAGAGGCAGAACATAGACTCATAGAACTGGAAGGGACCTCAAGATGTCATCTAGTTTAGTCCCTTGCACTCATGGGAGGAATAAGTATTATCTAGACCATCCCTGACAGGTGTTTGTCCAACCTGCTCTTAATAATCTCCAATGACAGAGATTCCACAATCACCCTAGGCAATTCATTCCAATGTTTAACTACTATGACCATTAGGTAGTTTTTCCTAATGTCCAACCTAACCCTCCCTTGCTGCAATTTAAATCCATTGCTTCTTGTCCTATCCTCAGAGGTTAAGAAGAACAATTTTTCTCCAGACTAATCAAACCCAATTTTTTAAATCTTCCCTCATAGATCATGTTTTCTAGACCCTTAATCGCTTTTCTTGCTCTTCTTTGAACTTTCTCCAGTTTGTCCACATCTTTCCTGAAATGTGGTGCCACAATACTCCCATCGAGGCCTAATCAGCACAGATTAGAGTGGAAGAATTACTTCTCGTGTCTTACTTACAACTCTCCTGCTAATACATCCCAGAAGGATGTTTGCTTTTTTTGCAACAGCGCTACAGTTGACTCATATTTAGCTTGCCATTCACTCTGACCCCCAGATCCCTTTCTGCAGTACTCCTTCCTAGGTAGTCATTTCCCATTTTGTATGTGTGCAACTGATTGTTCCTTCTGAAGTGGAGTACTTTGCATATCTCCTTATTGACTTTCATTGTATTTACTTCAGACCATTTCTGCAGTTTGTCCAGATCATTTTGAATTTTAATCCTATCCCCCAAAGCACTTTGAAACTCCTTTCAGCTCGGTATCGTTCACTAGTTTATAAGTGTATAAATCATTGATGAAGATATTTAACAGAGCCAGATCCAGAAGAGATCCCTGCGGGACCCCACTCGTTATCCCCTCCAGCTTGACTGTGAGCCACTGATAACTACTCTCTGTGAATGTTTTTTTCCAGCTATGAACCCACCTTATAGTAGCTTCATTTAGCTTGTATTTCCTTAGTTTGTTTGAGATCACTCCCACTCTCACTTCTGTTTGTTTTCCCCAAACCCGACTACCATTGCCTCTGTCGTTTCTGAAATTACCTTCAGTCAGCTGGCTCTCTTCCAAGCCCAGTTCTCAGCCAGACACTGGGAAATCTACACAATTGTGCATTGTGGGTCTGATGAAATGGAGATGTGGCGCTGAATACTGTCAGTTTGGACTACATTGCCATCTATATGCTATCTCATCCTCTTCCCCAGACCCACACATATACACCAAAAAGGAAGATAGAACCTTTGAGGAAGATGAGAAATCCTATGCTAGCTCCTTTTGGATTCTTAGATTAGATTGCAGCCACTCCAGCGCAACTCCATTTCTTTGTGTGAGGGTCTGCAGGCTTGTCAGCTACACCTGGTCAACATTTTTGAAGACAGTTAATAGACCTAAAAGAAAATATGTGCACAACTGATCTTTATCAAAAGACCAACAAGATCAGCATAATAACTGTGATATGTCCAGATCTGACAGAATGCACCCCTAATTTCACACCTACACACTATTGTAATAATTTTTGTACAAAATATGACTTGTCATTTGAAAACGAAGTCATCACCGGTTAATAATATCATGGTGAAATGTAGATAACAACATTATGTACAAAGTTATGAAATTCCCCCCTGCATGATGTTAATTGCAGATGTTCAAACTTGTGTAGCCCTGATTAGGTAGAAATGGTCAAGCAGGCCTGTCTTAAACAAAGGGATGTGTGTTTACCTCAATTTGCATATAAGCTGTAAACAGAGTCCTCAGACAGCAAGAGGGAGAAGAAAGAAAACAAAGAAATTTTACATTTCACCATACACATGTAAGGAGAGACAGCATGAAGCCTCCTTCCTCCATGTCTCCTTGCTCTCAGCTGAAAAGAACTTTAACTAGGGGTCACACTCAAGAAAATGCTTTTCAAAGGGTGATTGAACTATAAAAGTGAGGGGAAAACACCCCAAATTATCTCTTCCTGTCCATCACTCTCTTTTCACCTAAGAAGTCAAAAGAAACGATCATTGAATCTTGGGAGCAGATACTGACCTAAAACTTGGTCAGCAATGCTACTGAAAACCTGTGGTAAGAATTTCTCCTTGAAAGAAGTTTAGTTTGCTAAGTTTAGTATTAGGAACCATTTTATCTTTATTTTTCTTGTAAGCATTTCTGACTTCAATGCCTTAATATGTGTACTCTCTTAAAATCTCTCTTTGTAGTTAAATAAATTTGTTTCGTTCTTTAATCAAACTAATTCAGTGTTGTGATTAAACGGGGCTATGTGGTAACTCCATTTAAAAGGTGCAAGTTGTTGTATATTGTTCCTTTACAAGGACAATAGACCTAAAATATCTGAACTGTCTAGGAGAGGGCCGGACCACGCAGAACACACAATTGGGTGGTGGGGCGTGGAATTTGGGACTGGGAGTGTGTTGGGGAGCACCTTACAGGTACTAACCACAGCTGCTGGAAGCCAGAGTGTGGCTGGTGTTTGACAGGCTCCTGAGATCAGAGCTGCTGAACCAGAGCTATGGCCATACGTCAACACTCAAGGTATGACCTGCATGCTGTTTAGCTGTTTGTTAGGAGCCCAGGGAGTCTCAACAGCAAAGCATTCTGAGCACCCAAGGTTGTAGGGCTGGTGATGACACAGCCATTCACTGGTCTAGATTGCACCCAGGAATGTCATACCAGGTACAAAACCAGAGGGAAACGTTTCAAGGAAAGACGAGGACAATTATTGCCAGAGCTGCCTCCACACACCTTTTCCAAAGTATTTTGCCTCACCACCACTAAAATAACCCGGGGGCGGGGGGGAGGGACACCTACTGTGATAATTAGTGAGGTTGTCAGCAGCAAAAAACAGTTTCTTTAGCAGGGTCCTAATTCTGGCATCCTGCTCTGTGTACTGGGGTATACATACTTAAGGTGGTGATGAAACATGAAAACCTCCATGGTCAGCACTACCTCTCTTCAGAGTTTTACCCTGGGATCCTCCCTTGGGTCATGTGACATGGATATTTAGGGAGAGGAAGTAGCTTTGGCATGGCAGTGGATAGTTTTGGCAAGCAACCCCAGACTGCTGACTGTTTAGGTTTCAGATCTCGAGCAGAGTAGGAAGAAACTCCCTTCTCCCTTAATCAGCAAGGACTGCTGGGTATTGTAGTTCCTGGGAGCAACTAGGAAATGTAGCACCTCCACAGGAGGCATGCTGGGAAGGAGGCAAGGTATATAAACAGCTCCCTTCAGAAGGTGAAACTTGGGGTCTTATTGTAAACAAAGAAAAGTTCCTTTTTATTTTGACTTAGAATTCCTTACATTACAGCAATCTTTGATTCTGAAAGAAAGGGCTTTTCTCCCACAAGACAGATTTTTGAGAATAACCGTTACCATACAGACACTCATGCTACAATGCTTTCAAAGGGTAATGTTTTCTGAAGTTCCTGAGACCTTATGGCATCTACAATATATGTAACTCCATATGCCAGGCTCAGAAGGAGGCCACTCCAACATTGGCTTTTAAAGAACTTGAAGCCCAGTATGCTAAAAATACTCACAGTATTGCGTGACATTTGGTTTTCTCTAATGTGATGGTTACATCCACAGAATGTCCTCAAAGATGTATTGTTCAGCCCACCTCCTCCTATGTTAATAGTCACCACAGATGCCCCCACGATTGATTGCTAGGCACATCTGCACAGACTTGTAGATCAGGGTCTTCAGAATTTCAAAGAATCTTGGTCACACATAAATGTACTAGAACGGTGGGTGAATCATTTGACTCTCAAGGCATTTATTCTATAGATACGCAATACAAGTTATCCAGGTGGCCTCAAACAACATGGCTGCTGTATATCATGTGAACACACAAGGGGGCACTCAATCGACCTAGCTATGCCCCAAAACAGTAAAACTTTGGGACTGGTGCATTCTATTGCACATTTACCCAATTGCCTTAGATATTGCAAGAGAACACAGTGGGATTGCAGATAGTCTCAGCAGAGACTCTTCACTGGTGCACGAGTGGTCTCAGCAGAATTCAGTAATCTCAAATATCTTCCACCTTTGGGGGGTTTGGAATTAAATCTGTTTGCCACCAGATTCAATACAAAATGTCCCCAGTTTTGCTCAAGAGCAGGTTAGAACAACCAGTCACTGACAGATGCATTCCTCTCAGATTGGGGAAAGGATCTCACATATGCATTTTCCCCCATTGCCTTTAATTCCCAAAGTTGTAAAGAAAACAAAAAAAGATTCTGCCGGGATGATCTTAATTGCTCCTGAGGGGCTGAGACAACAGTGGTACACCAAGCTACTCCACTTATCCAATGGCAAATCCAAGTTGCTGCAGCTGTCAACAGACCTGCTATCACAGGAGGAGGGAGAGTCTTCCACCCAGATCTCAAATCTGTACCTTGAACAGCTTGGGTAACAGGACTTTGAGAGAACTAGACATGTCATGTTCCACTAAAGTTCAGTGAATTCTCATTAATGGTAGAAAACCTTCTACCAGCAAAGTTATGACCTTAAATGGAAAAGATTCATAATATGGGCAGCTAATAGAAATGTGGACCCAGTTTCAGCCCCAGTTCAACTGATCTTAGAATTTCTATTGCACTTAATATCCCATTTGAGACATTATGGAATTGTTCCATTTCATCTTTTTGTAAAGTCAGCTTTTGTAATAGCAATCACTTCTGCTAGAATAATCGGTGAGCTCCTGCTAGAATAATTGGTGAGCTCCATGCATGGATGGCAATCACCCACCCCACACTACTTTTCATAAGACAAAGTGGGGCTTAGACCACATCCTAAATTCCTTCTGAAGATAGCTTCAGATTTCCATGTTAGTCAAAGTATAAACTTACCTGCATTTTTTCCCTAAACTTCATACAAATAAAGGGGGTTCTAGATTATGTTCTTTAGATGCAAAAAGAGTGCTCTCATATTATCTTGACAGAACTAAGGTCTTCAGGTCATCTCCTAAGTTATTTGTCTCAAACACTGGCACTTTGAAGGATCAAGCCATTTCAGCACAGTCCCTATCTAGATAGGTCAGGCTTCGTATTGGAGAGTGTTTATAGAGCAGCTTTGTGTTCCCCTCTGGGTCTTCTTGGAGGTCATTCTACTAGGAATGGCTGCATCTGCAGCATTCTATAAGCATATTCCTCATATATAAATTTGAAAGGCTGCTATGTGGAATACAATTCACCTTTTTACAAGACATTATGCATTAGATCTGGGATCCAGATCTGATGTCCGTTTTAGCAGAGCGGTACTTGAATGACTGTTCAAGTAAGACTCCTCACCCTCCTTCATTTATTGATATGCAGAGGACATGCAAAAAAGAATTGCAAGTTACTTACTTGTAACCAGTATTCTTCAAGACAGACTCTGAACACTCCCTGCCTGCTTTCCCCACTCATGCTGAGTCCTAATTCTGTAGTTACATGGTATTCTGTTTTAGGGATTGGAAGGAACTGAGGCATCAGTGGTGCCAACACCCCTTCTGCAGCCAGGCCCCCTGAGAGAATTTGAGCGCTATGGGCAGGAGGGGTGCGGAAAGGGCAAGACACTCTTAGTAGGCATTGCTACTAGAGGGTTCCAATGTCTGCTGCACCCAGTTGGCACATCCCAAAGTGTGAATATGCAGAGTCCCTCTCAAAGAACTCTGGTTCCAAGAAAGTAGCTTCATTTCACCAAAATAAATAAAATAAAAGACTTCCCAGGGCTACTGAAACATCCTGCTGCAAGGAGATGTTGACAGTATCTACCGCTAATGGAAATAGTGTTCTCACCAAACACCTGCAAGCTTTTACCAGCCAAAATGGGCATGATTCTAAAAATTCATTGGAGACTTCCATCTTGACAAGGCTGTCTACCACCTGGGAAAATTTCACTCAGGACTATAGTTGTTGAAAAGCAGTCCTTAAAACCAACACGATAAAAGGACTAAAACCAAAAGGAATGGCAAACAAAAACTTGTGTAGAGAAATCTACCATGTAGCCCTGTGGACACTTATTGACTGCCCTCCTCATGGCCAGGGGTCACTTTACAAGCACCCTGCCTCCATTAGCCCTCTCTTACAGGTCCCTTAGGCACTCCAGACAGGCTCCATTGTGGCCCACAGCACCCTTTTCTGGAGGTGGTTTAATATCACATAAAGTTCATACAGACCTGAGCCCTTAACTACAAAATAATCCTCTGAGTTCTCAACATAAAAACATAATTCAACAGTTCCTACTTGGGTCCAGTTCATCAGTCACATCCAGAGCTCTTTCTAGAAGTCAGTCTGTTCCATCTGAAGTTGGCCTTCCTGGCTGGAACTCAGCCCTGTAGCCCTGGTTCCTTTCACTCACAGCTACCTTTCATACCTGTCTTAGCCCCAGGCTCTCCAGCCCATGGGCAAGCTACTCTGTTACATACCCCCAAAGAATATTTTCATGTTCTTTCCTGAGCAGCACTTTTCCTTTTCCCAATAGCTCCAAGTCTGGATCAGAACTGAAGCTTCTTGTGATGTAAGAATTCCTGTCTGGATGCTATAGAAACTGAAGTCAAATCATGACATCTCCAAGGCAACAGAGAAATAACATTCTAAGCATCTTTTCCTTAAAGGTCTAAGAAACTCCCAGATTACAGACCAGACATTTACTAGAGCCAGGGGTGTTTGAAGGGAAGTATCTCTGACTTATTGTCAGAGTCCAGGGCTGTAAACCCACACAAGATGACTCGGTGGAAGAGGCTTGACTTTGTGAGATAGGCAGAAAAAGAACAGAGATTCCTGAATAGCCTACTACAAACTGAAGTCCCTAACCATTTCTCTCCTGCGTGAGGAATTGAGTGTGAGGAGGATTTGTTGAAGTGCCAAAACAGAATCCAGTATGTCTCCGTAAAATCAGATAAGGTAAGAAGGGGGAGTGGTGGAAGGTTGGTGCAACACTTGATAGTCATAGAAGTAGAAAAAAGGACCAGCTATTCTTCCTTTTCAGAGGCAAAAAGTTTAAAGTCGAGAATGCCTGTATGATTTTAAGGGCAAAATAAATTATAAGAATTTTATAGCTATTAAAAGAACAAAGAAACAAATAAACTCATCAATCTAAATCCAGGAAATTGAGAGTTAGGATTAAATTTAAAGAGTCCCCAATAGTTAGAAGTATGGAAATACACGGTTAAGGCACTTGTAGTA
This sequence comes from Trachemys scripta elegans, assembly GCF_013100865.1. Classification (NCBI taxonomy): domain Eukaryota; kingdom Metazoa; phylum Chordata; order Testudines; family Emydidae; genus Trachemys; species Trachemys scripta. Next base: position 34,956,373 of record NC_048303.1, on the reverse strand, counting down.
GACTATTCCTGAATGTCATTTATTTTGAAAAATGCACTGTACTCAGAAACAGGTTTCAGTGGGGTAGCCATGTTAGTCTGTATCAGCAAAAACAACGAGGAGTCCTTGTGGCACCTTAGAGACGAACACATTTATTTAAGCATAAGCTTTCGTGGGTTATAATCCACTTCATCAGACGCATGAAGTGAAAACTCTGTCATGTACATTGGCCAAACTAGACAGCAGCGGCGTATTATTTGCAGGGGTGGCAAATTTATAATAGCAGCATTTTTGTAATTGCAGCATCAGTGACATCGCGATGCTACCAATCATAGCGCATATTGAAACCACCAATGACAGCGCAAATTTCAGTTTCTCTCTAACATTACCAATACTTCAACAACAGATATAACAGTTCATGCTAAAAAATTACAGCTATGCTACCAAGGAGATTTAGAAGAATCATTCGTGAATGAGTGTCTACATTTTTGATCGTATTTGGAAGGTGTCGAAATTCCTGAAAATGAAAAGAAGTCAATTTTAAGATATTGCAGCCTTCTTCGAAATCGAAACATTCATTCAGTATATCCAAATATTGATATTGCCTTCCGAATGTTCGTTTGCACACCTGCTACAAACTGTTCAGCGGAATGATCATTTTCGGCATTAAAAAGGGTGAAAAACTATTTGAGGGCTAATCTCAGTGAAGAAAAATTAAACTCCCTTTCTCTCCTGACAATTGAAAAGGATCTAACATCTCTGGATTATATAGAATTAATTAATAAGTTTGCCACTCAAAGGTGTAGGCGTAAACAAATGTAACTACTTACTACTCACATATTTTTATTTCTTTTACTGTATCTGCATAAAATAAAAAATAAATATTTGATATACACCAGACCCCTGCTTGAACACGGGGTTTTGGATCCATGCGCGGTTCCGCGCTATAAGCAAAATCCACTATACAGATGTGCGTTCAAGCGAGGGTCTGCTGTTCTTGTAATTTTATTTATAATAAAACTTGTAAATGTTCAATTATTTTAATGATATTTAGATTGATTTTAGTTAAAACGGATTTGTAAAAAAAAATAAAACAAGTTCATATGGGGCCAGGGCGGCAATTATTTCAGGGCCTAGGGGTGGCAAAATCATTAATCTGCCATTGCCAGGCAGTATCTACGCAAATGAATAAATGGACGCATATCAGACATCAAGAATTGTAACATTCAAAAACCAGTAGGGAAAGCACTTCAATCTCCTTGGATACTCAATAACAGACTTAAAAGTGGCCATTCTTCAACAAAAAAACTTCAAAAACAGACTTCAATGAGAAACTGTAGGACTGGAATTAATTTGCAAACTTGACACCATCAAATTAGGCCTGAATAAAGACTGGGAGTGGCTGGATCACTACAAAAATTAATTTTCCCTCTCTTGATAGTCACACCTTCTTGTCAACTGTTGGGAATGGGCCACATCCACCCTAACTGAATTGGCCTCATTAGCATTGACCCCCCACTTGGTAAGGCAACTCCCATCATTTCATGTGCTGTATATTTATACCTGCTTACTATATTTTTCACTCCATGCATCTGATGAAGTGGGTTATAGCCCACGAAAGCTTATGCCAAAATACATTTGTTAGTCTCTAAGGTGCCACAAGGACTCCTCATTGTTTTTACTGTACTTAGAGTTAGAGCTGGGTGAATAACTGATTTTTCGTTTTGCAGGCAATTCTGAAAATTTGGGGTGGAGGGGGTGGGTCTTCCATCTTTCAGCTTGAAGCTGTTTCTCTTTGTATAAATAATTAAATATTCTTTGGAGCAAGGACTGGATCCTGGGTGTCCTCTGCTGCCCTCTCAGGTGTCCCAACCACCAGGCTATAGAGTCATTCTCACTTTTTCTGGCCCCATGATTATTTAATTATTTATACAAAGTGTAACAACTTCAACAGGAGAGACTGAGAGAGCCTAACCCCAGAATAGCCTCTAGCTGAGTGGTAAGACCATTCAACTGGGTTGGATGAGATCTGTATTCAAATCCCTGCTCTAGAGTAGGAATTCAAATCTGGGTCTCCTGCATCTTGGGTGAGAACTCTAACCACTGGGCTTAAAGGAATCAGATGGGCAGCATCACCTCCAGTGTGGCTGTGTGATTCTAGCCTGAAATTTCATAACAAGAAGTTTTGTTAATGTCGAAATGTTTCATTTTAACACATCCAAATGTTTTCCTTTGTTTCATTTAGGCTGAAACAATTTGCCAAAAGTGACATGAATTTGCTAAATGCTTTGGGTAATCCAAATCTGGCTTTTTTGGAAAGCAAAAGTTTCAACTGAAAAATGTCACCCAGCTTTACTTATAGTTTGTAGAGTAATGGTTAAATATAAAATGCCAGTTAAATGATTAGCGTAAGCTTTATCAACACACTCACTGTTGCTTTTTCCTGTAAGTATTTTTATTTACTGATCTGGGCTGAGTAGGTTTGTATTTGTAGATAAAATAATTTTGTAACCACTGATACTTGTACAATCAGTATAACGTGGGATTGTGACAGGATCCCCAGGGTTTAATCTGGGGCCATGGGACCACTCTGCCCCCTTATCTCTCCAGCCTGGGCTGTCTCTCGCAATGCTTTGCTAGTGACAAGCAACAAACTTCTTCAGGCGCTGTTATCATTCAGCACAAGTGCATGTGGAGCTCCACACGCAGCTAGACTGCATCAATGCTCCCAGAGCCGCTCATGAATCACACAGAGAAAGGCACCAGCCGAAACCCCTCAGCTCCCAGCACTGTACCCCAGGAATATACCGTCTTGCACTACTCAAGATGAGCAGTGAAAGTTTATTAATTGGTTCACCACCTCATCAATGGAAAGTGGATATACGCCAGCCTTTATAAACCTGAGCAGATTTACCAAACACTTCAGGCAAACTCACTGGTAAAGATAAATAGTAAAACGAGTTTATTGATTGGAAAAGATAGATTTTAAATTATTATAAGTGATAGGCAAAAAGTCAGAGTGGTTACCAAAAGGAAATAAAAGATAAGCACGCGGTCTAAACTCTCAACCGTATTAGACTGGGCAACATCTACATTAAGCAGTTTTTCTCACCCCACTGGATACACTGGTCTACAATTTTTGAGAAGTCGTCTGCTTCAGAGATAAAATGTGCTATTTAGCATGTACTTTGATGTGCTGAATTCAAATATGACAATTAAAACAACCGATTGGCTACTGTTTCTAAGATATTTAAGTTTTTACATTTTATGTCTATGTATATTGTGTAGATAGTAGAGTTTTAATCATAAATTGTAAACCTAGGTCTTTTCATGTGTTTATGGTTGCTTTACATGATAATATTTCACCTGTCCTGTTTATGTAACACTTTAAAAATCAGCAAAAGGGTTATATAAAT
>NC_048303.1:34862614-34938162 GCF_013100865.1 Trachemys scripta elegans | reverse complement strand
TAGTCTCCAGAAGAGAAGAATGAGGGGGGATTTGATAGCAGGCTGCCAGCCGGATGTTTTGTCCCACCGTGAGAGCTGGGCCTTCCTGTTCTCAGTGATGGCAGATGACAGAACAAGGAGCAATGGTCTCAAGTTGCAGTTGGGAAGGTCCAGGTTGGATATCAGGAAAAACTATTTCACTAGGAGGGTGGTGAAACACTGGAATGCGTTACCTAGGGAGGTGGTGGAGTCTCCTTCCTTGGAGGTTTTTAAGGCCCGGCTTGACAAAGCCCTGGCTGGGATGATTTAGCTGGGAATTGGTCTTTCTTTGAGCAAGGGGTTGGACTAGATGACCTCTTGAGGTCCCTTCCAACTCTGATATTCTATGATTCTATGATTCTATATCAAGTATCAGGGGGTAGCCGTGTTAGTCTGGGTATCTACAAAAACAACAAGGAGTCTGGTGGCACCTTAAAGACTAACAGATTCATTTGGGCATAAGCTTTCGTGGGTAAAAACCTCACTTCTTCAGATGCACTACACTGCATACAATTTTCATTGTCAGCGTAGAGAGGTCTGGAAGATCAGTGATCTTGGATGTGTAATTGATGCCACAGGCTTAAGTAAATCACTGGAGAAAGAGAAGGTGGTTCTTCAAGTCTTACCATCAGAGAACATGTCACAGTTACATTCATACTTAGGACTGCTTAACTTATCTGCCTAATTTGGTGATGGTATGGGCACCTTTATGTAAGCTCTTAAAAGCAATGAAAACTGGAAATGGATTAAAGAGAGTGTGTCCGCATTTAAGGAAGCAAAGAAACTGTTGACATCAGCCAAAGTTCTTATGCACATTGATGCTTTGGTACCATTGCAATTGGCTTGTGATACTTCACTGTATGGAATGGGTATAGTTCTTTCCCACCTTTTTCCTAATGGAACTGAGAAGGAGAAGAACTGTGCACAAAACTGCGGAGAGCTTCTCACTCTAATCTTCAGAATTCAGAAGTTCTGTACCTGTCTGAATGGTAGACATTTTACCCTGCTGACAGATTTTCCATTTTTGGACTGAAACATGAAATTTCATCATTAGTGGCTGCTTTTATGCAGTCACGGGCATTACTTCTTTCAGCTCATTCTTATAGTAGTACATCCTGTATAGGGACTCAGCACAGCAATACTGATGGCCTGCCATGCCCAAACTCCCGTCAACCCAAAGAAACTTTGGACAAAGTATTCTATCTCAATTTGATAAATAAGTTATCCATCACTAGCACAGACTTCAACAAAGAAACTGCTAAGAATGATGTGCTTTCTTTTGTGACGGTAATGGTACTACAATATATAGTATTGGATCACATAATTCATGGCATGTCAATGTGAATCATGGTTGCATCTTATGGGGAATGTGAGTGATTGTTCTGAAATCACTGCAATCTCAAGGTTTTGGATGCTCTTCATGAAGGTCATTGACAGATGAAGGCCATAGCCGGTAGTCATCTCTGGTAGCCAGGGATCAACAAAGATGTTGAGAGGAAGGTAAAGTACTGTAGAATGTGTCAACAAATTCAGCACGATACTGGCCCAGTTCGTCTACACCCCGGGTTGTAGCCTCAGATTTCTTGGACATGTATTCTTGTGCTCTTTGCCAGACCTTTAGAAAATGTTGGTTTTGTTCATAGTCAAGACCCATATCTTATTTAGCCAGTTTGGTTTACAGTTATAGCTGATGAGTGGCAATGGACCTCAATTCTGTGATGAAGAATTTCAGAGGTTCCTAACGTCAAATGGAATTCAGCGCGCGCACACTGCTCTTTACCATCATCTTACAAACAAAGTAGCAGAATGCTTTGTTTAAAGACTTAAGCATGCCTTAAAAAATAACAAGTCTATTTTGAATAATCAGCAGAAATTGGACAATTAATTGCTTGTCTACAGTAACACACCACATGCTACTACCCAGGAGTCACCTGCAACTCTTTTCCTGAAACAATCTTTGCATATCTCTTGGGACCTGCTACATCCTGATATTACCTCATGTGTAGCAAAATATCCAGCTATGCAAATTGACGAGTGTAATCATTCTCTTCAAGTCAGAGACTTAGTGTGGGTTCATAACTACAGTTGTGGAGTGAAATAGGTACCTGGAGAACTTATAAAATGCATGACACCTGTTTTATTTGTGGTAAAACTGTCCAGTGACATTTTATGGAAATGACATATGGGCCAGTTCCTAATTTGATGACTTAGTGGAAGAAACTTTGGTACAAGATGCAGTTGATACCTTACCACTGACTGTTCCTGTTGTTGTTCATCACAGTGTTCTCCCAAGAGAGTGTGAAAACCAGTTGTGAGCCTGAATTTATAAATTGTTTAGCTAGTGAGTTGCTATTCCAGGGCAGAATAATCCCTTACAACCTGACAGTCTGTGGTGTTCCACCTGCAACTTTTAATTAGGTTATATAATGGCTTTTTGTTAGCCATGTAGACAATAATGCATATATATATATGTCAAATCTTTTACAGTAGGATGGAGGAATGGTGATGTCCTGTCCCTTTCAATGTTTGAACACTGCTCCCTCCGCAGTGCAAAACCTCACTTTTGTGTTTAGTTTCAGTTTTGCAGCAAGAACAATAGGGGCTACCACAGCAGATAAATGTGTATCTGTCAACCAGTTATTGATCCATGAGAGGACCTTCTCTCTTATCCCATTGCTACTTAATTTCCTTAAGAGCCTTTGGTGAGAGATCTTGTCAAAGGCTTTCTGAAAATCCAAGTACACTATATTGATTGGATGGCCCTTATCCATATGCTTGTTGACTCACTAAAAGAATTTTAATAGATTGGTAAGACATGATAGGACTTGACTTGATGCTCAATCCCTTAGTCAATAACATTTAAATTGATTTTTGGTGCTATGCTCTATTTTTGTTACAATTTGCATGGTAGATTTTTAGTATAAATACTTGTGATAAATGGAAATTTTACTTCTTTTAATTTGTTTTTTGTATTTAATCCCCCCCTAGTTTAATTTCCATCATTTATTTGAAATAGGAGGATGTCTCCATCTTCTCACTCAAGCTGATGCTGAGAGGTGTTATGCCAGGTTATACTGTGCCATGTGTTACATTATGGTACTTTTCACCTCAAGATGGAATCACTAAAAAAGGTAGGATAGATAGTGTTGTCACTGTTGTACTGCTTCAAGGTTTCCTGCCTGGGGTTCTGCTGGCAGAAATGGCTGAGAAGAGCTGGATTGGTGCAGCCATGCCTAATTTCTGGCTGCACGATCTGCTTTCTTTTTAGGCTGCATATTGGAGAGGAGATTGTGATGGGAGTAAACCTGAGCTGAATCAGACTCAACATTTATGCTGGAATGAGATCAGAATCTGACCCATAGCATCCATATTTCACTATACTGCTGTGTCCGAGATCACAATGTGTGTAATGGCATGTTTACTTAGGGAGATTGGGGTACCCTGTAGGCAGTGAGAGAATAGTTCAGCCAGCGTGTTCAAATTTCCAATTGCTAGCTACTCCTCTGAGAGCAAACGTAGGCAATGTGTGTTTGGGGGTTTTTTTATGGAAAAATCCAGACCCTGGAAAAAGGCTTTAGGAAAACACTAACATTATTATTTACTTATTTTTATTTATACTATACCCAAAAAACCACTCTGGACACTCTGTAGAACAAATAAAGAACATACAAACTCTTCCCCTAAGAGCTTACAATTTAATCTTCAGCATAATACAATGAATGAGAGTAACAAACTCTGAGAGGGATAAAATACGATGATGTGACCTTTCTTCTCCCCTTATAAAATACTCCTTCTCCTCCTCCTCCTCCTGTCACAGATGGAAAAGTTTTTCTCTACTTTCCTCCTCTATCCCCTCTACATGCTGTAGTGACACCATCCCATCTCCTGATCTCCCTCTTACTCACTCTCTCCATTCCCTTACTTTTCTGCTTAACCTCTCACTTTCCTCTGGCTTTTTCTTTCACTGACTGTGCTGTTTACAATTGCTGTCTGGAGCTCCTCTCTTCCAATTCCATCCTAGACCCTCTCCAATCTGGCTTTGCCCCCTTGCACTCCACTGTCGCAGCTCTTCCGAAAGTCTCCAGTGACCTTTTCCTACACAAATCTCAGAACCAATACTCCATCCTCATCCTCTTGGATCAGTCAGCTGCCTTCGACACAGTCAATCATGCTCTTCTTGAAATCTTGTCCTCCTTTGTCTTTGGTGACTTTGTCATCTCGTGGTTTTCCTCTGATCTGTCCCTCAGAGGATGCTCCTCATTCCCCCTCTAGTTTTCTGAGGTGGTGTCAGGAACCAGGGGTTTGAATTCCTTCAGCTGAGCCTGGAACTACCTTCAAGCTGGTTAACAAGCCCAGCTGGGCTGCAGCGGAAACAGCCAATTGGATGCAAGGAGCCAATAGACCTGTATGTAAGCTCAGCAGCTGCAGCATGTCTCTGGCTGCTCAAAGCTTAAGCCCTTAGCTGCAGTCTTTCCATTCCTTGTTTTATTCTTAACTTTGTCCCATGCCCGACTTCTGACTCTGGCTCTGACCCTTGTCTCTGTTTCCTGGTTCCTGAGGCCTGGGCTCTGACCACTACGTCAGACTGCCTATATCCCAGTCGCTGACAGGAGGTTCCACAGGACTCTCTCCTTGGTCCCCTTTTCTTCTCTTTTGACTATTTGTTCTCTCACTCACTATTGTAATGTGAACTCTTGCCTATGATAGATGCTGGCATCATGGGCCTATCGCCTAGTTGTTAAATTTTCAAACAAGCACCTTCAAGTTTTCTCCTGTGTTGCTCCTCACCTTTGGAAGAAACTCCTCATAAACATCTGCAAAGCTACCTCCTGTAAAGTCCTCCATAAAACTCTGCTTTGTGGTGATGTATACAAAAAAAAACTTGACAACAGATAGGCTGCTGGTGTATGGTGACCACTGCCTGTTATGCTGAATATTGTCTAATTATTTCCTGGTACTCCTCTGGTTGTATCCACCTTTTGTCTTATGTGTAGATTGTAAGGTCTGTGGGCAGGGACTGTCTCTTTGTTCTGTGTTTATACAGTATCTAGCAAAATGGTGTTCTGCTCCATGACTAGGGCTCCTAGGTGCTACGGTAATAAAAATAACTAATGATAGACAATCACAAGAGGGAGACACAAGGGAGCAGGAGGAAGGGAACACAAGGATTATTATAATATTATGACAATTCCTGGAGGTACCCAGGGTTGTGACGCACCTAGGGTTGTGAGGCACCTTGCTACCACCTGCTCTTATTATGAGGAAGCCTTGACTGTGCCTGCCAGGGGTCAGCTCCCCAGCTCCACTAGTAACACAAGCACTCCCCTCTGGGCCTAGACAGGCACTTCTCTCTCTGTCTCTCTCAAAAGTTAGTGATAGGCATGTTCCAATCCCCTAGTATCTCCCTGGAGTGTCCAGCCCCTGTTCCACTGGATGCTCAATATTCACAGATATCCGCTTCTTCCAAAGAAGTGGTACAGCCCAGGTTACAAGTTACACTTCAAATCACCACTCTGCTTAACACACAGCACTTAAAGGCATTTATAGTGAAAACAACTAACAGTATATTTACCAGAATACAGAAATTCAAGTGATAGCAAGTACACATGTTGGAAACAAATGGTTACATATAAAATAAAATCATAACATGCATTCTAGAGCCTAGACTTACTTAACTAGATACTTTTATGTCTTATAGAGCAGTGCTCACCCAAAGTCCTTCCAGCACTTTACGGCCAGGTTTGGCTGTGGTCTTCCATTCATGAGAAAAGTCACGCTGTCAGCTTGCCTTCTTAGTGAAAGTTCCAGGATGTCTGTTGCACCCCTAGATATATCAAAAAAATCCATTGTCCTTATTCACAAACAGGACACCCTCTGCTGGTTGTTTCCCCCCCTGTATTTTCTTGTACATTTTGCAATATCTTAATCAGCGTCTGACTCAGTATGAAAATAGGTATACCCGGAGGGAATACAATGCATGACAACCGGAAAGGGAGGTAAGTGTTTGTTACCTCCCGCCTGAAAGAAACCTGTCTGAGACATGCAACAAAGAGTCCTGTGGCACCTTATAGACTAACAGATGTATTGGAGCATAAGTTTATGCTCCAATACATCTGTTAGTCTACAAGGTGCCACAGGACTCTTTGTTGCTTTTTACAGATCCAGACTAACACGGCTACCCCTCTGATACTTGTCTGAGACATGTCACTTCCTGGTTACCTGCCTTAAGAACATAATTATCAGTATAGACACAACTCTTTAAATATTATCTGAATGTTCATTTGACAATGATTGATGATCAGTGGGCAACTGGCTGTCAGTAGAGACCACACAAGCCATCCTTTGGTGAATTATGATGTATGTATCTGACCCTGGAGATTCCTGTAAAACCCTGTGCACCTGTTGTGCCCTCTACCAGTTGGCACTGAGGTCCCTGGGCACAAATATGTAATCACTTAAGTTTCTTGTTTACACAACTTGATGGTTCCATTAAAAAAATAGTTATATGGTATAGTATGTTTTATGTGAGTAAAATATCAAAATGTGATATGTTTTTTAAAAATCCTGAAGCCTCTGTAAAGAGGGTGAGCATTTAGTCTCTTACAAATTGGTAAACTGAGTTACATGTTCAAGTCAGATTATGACTCAGTGGCAGTGCTGGGAATACAGCCTTTAGAGTGCCTGTGCCCTGACCTTTGCTGTAACTGATGGACCTAAAGCCATCCCAATTATAGAGCTACAGACCAGAAAACTGAAAAGCAAATTGAAATCAGTGGATAAAAGCTTAGACATAGTTATTGCAATTAAAGTTCTGCAGTGCACAGACTACAACTCAACATTCACTTTTGGGAAATATTTTAGTCAATTTCTGAGAACATTTGCACTCAGGAAGCCTGAACATTGAAATAATTTTAGACTGTGAACATGGAAGGGTCACAAGTTCAAACTAAACGTGATGCCTGAAGTCAAATGAATATATGTGTAAAAAAGAAAAAGTCACCATTTGCTCATCTCTATTGATAACTCAGTTGTAAATATTACTGTATGGGGAGGCTGACCTGGATTGCTAGGTGAGAAGTAGTTATTTAAAATACAGATTATATATAAAGATAGCACCTTTACATAAGAATATGTTTTACAGAGATGAAATATCCTTAATAATTTAACCTAATATAAAGAGTTTTTAAAAAAAGCAATTTGGAAGGGATATAAATCTTCCATGCTTAAGAGCATCAACCAACCTCTAGCTCTGGGGGATTAAAAAGAAATTTCTCTTATGCTCAAATTATTCTATAATTGCACTTTTCTTGGTTCCTTGCACCTTCCTTGAAACCATCCGATAGTGGTTACTCATGGAGACAGGATACTTAAATTGATGAACCAGTAGTCTGATCCAAAGTAGCAATTAAAGTCTCCATCTGTGGCTGTTTTTATGGCCCCATAGTATCTAAGTGCAGATTTAAGATCCATGTTAGATATCTCAATGTGTAAATAACATGAAGACAGACATCAGTATAACTAATGAGAAATATGTGTAGATATAGCCCAGCTCATTGTGGGCACTAGTACAAATGGTAATGAGAGACAGATGGGAACAACAAGGAATGGCTGGGTGAGGAAATACAGGAAAGGATAGGCCCAAAGTCATAAGACCATGGAGTTATTTGGCTGGCTATGTGCATATCTTGGTAGTTTTACAATATATGTACATGCTTATATTCCTATCCTATTTGCAGCATTGTTGTTTTTTAAGTCAACTTTGTTGAGTCAATTTTTTTTTGTAATGTGGCTCTTATTTCCTTGCCTTGCTGGTTTCATCCCATGTTTTCCCTTCAACCCTGGCCTATTCATTCATTACTGAGTTCCCACCCCCATAGATTTACCCATTAGCTACCCCCCACCTCAATTAGTCTCCTTTCCACGCTTCTCCCCAACAGTGAATCTCCATTTGAAGATGGTTGTTTGCTATCCTCTGTGAGATGAATTTGGTTGTTTTGTTGTAGATCCCAGGGAACAGGTGGATCTCTTAGCAAAATCAGTTCTCAGGTGGCATGAATTAACATCTTTGTAATCCTTGAGAGGCTGAGGATGGACTGCCCATGGATAATGTGATCTCTATTGGTTAGGGTTTAGACAACTTGGCAAGGCAGAGTGGCTATAATTGGACTGCTGCTACCTCTACTGTACCTATTATTTGGGTGCACAAAAGTCTCAGCAGCTTTCACTAGCACTAAAATTCATGCATAGAACCTTTTTTGAAACTCATTCCACAAAAGCAATTTGAAGATTCCATGTGACTGGTGGGTAACTCACAGTCTTATGAAGTGGAAAGGAGTATGATGGAGGAATTAGAACTTGTATTTAATCAGCTGTTACAGTTTTTTTCTGTGATGTATCTTGAGAAAGGCACCTTAGGGTGAAATGTTGATATTTTGTGACTGCAGCTTCCCCTACATAAATATTTCAGTTATTTTGAATTCATCGACTTATTTATAGTGCACTGTCGCTTTAAATTTGTACTATTGAAAGCATACATGGTTGATAAACTGCTGCTCTTTCGAGGAGCATGTTCTTTATTAACTTTTATGCTCAGTTAATTTTGAGTACAACAGACTTTTAATATTTACAGTACATTGCTCCTCAAATCCACATTTTCATTTGCTTATGTTGTGTACTCCTGTGACATTGAGAATAGCCCTGCAACCAGGTGCAAAGATTCCCAGGTAAAAAAGGTAGCCTTGTTGTCTGAGTTCTTAAAATTTGTACTGAACTCTTGTATTTGTAATTAATGTCATTAGCATAAATTATTAATTACTGATACAGTACCATAGAAGTGTGGTTCTTTACAGAAACAAACCTATACCCTGAGGAGCTTTCATTCCACAGACCAGATTCAGGAAGGACATTGCATGGTTGGGCAAAGGGGCATGGAAGGAATTTCCTACATGTTTCGTGCCTCTGTAGATCCTGTTGGGAAACATACCACCTGCTCCCTTTTACAGCTACCATGGGCTGTAGTTTTCTGAAAGGGATTGAGGCTGTTTAGCATATCTTTAATTGAAGCAGTGGCTGGAGAAGGTTCCTGGAAGAAGCTCTACAGTGAATCAAAAAGAGAAAGTAGCTTTGGGAATAATATACCTTTCTTTGTTTCTTACACACACACACACACCACTTTATTTGGTATTCAAAAAGTGACTCTTATAGTGATTTTTTTGGTCACTTTTGTATGACAAGGGGGCAGGGCAGAGGTTGGGTACCTTCCTTTTCCAGGTGTGGCAGACCCACCAGTCAGACATGCACACTCAGGGATCCCATAGGAGGAATATTGCTTGATGCAGACAGGTCCTAGGGAACTCCAGCCACAATATGTCCCAAGTGCATCCCTTCTATTGCATCTCATCACACTGGGCAGGATCTTGCCTTAAAAGATGACAGTTTCTGCCCTGAGGAGCTTACACTCTAAACTAGACAAACACAGCAAATAATGGCAATAGACAAAGGGGAGGGGGAAGAGAGGGGTTTACAATAAATGAAGGTTGTGATTTGGTTTTATTAGGCGTACTTGTGGGCCTGATGTAATTCTTGCTGATAAGATTGGACGTGAAAGCCATATTAGATCAGTTAAGTGAATAAAATGTATCTGGACTATTTTAAAGTGCAATAAATATAAGTATAGAAGCAACACCAAGAAAAGATACGAATCTATGACTGAAGTTACACTTCAGCAATTGTTAAATTTCAAGGTACTATTTTAACCAGTATTTTGAAGATATTTCAGGGTTATATTAATCCATCCAGTTGGTAGTCAAAAGCAGCAGGGCTTGTGTTTTAGTGCTGTCTTGCTGCTTGGTCAAGCCTGAAAGCTCCAAGATTTTCTCTTCATCGGTACATAAATGCAGTTGGATATAACTCTCAGACAACAGTCATAATACCCTATGCAGAATGAGTAGATGAGGGAGTAAACTGTCACTCTCCCAACCCACACAAAAAGTTTTAGTATAGAAAGCTCCTACATATTCAAAGCTCAGCTCAGTGATTTAGATACTTTTTACTCTGTGTGCTGCATGCTTGGAGAGTATTAAAAAGGGATACAAAACTATTCAAGATAGTTAAGTCCCAGGCAGACTGCAAATAGCTACAAAAGGCTCTCTCAAAACTGGGTGACTGGGCAACAAAATGGCAGATGAAATTCAATGCTGATAAATGCAAAGTAATGCACATTGAAAAACAATCCCAACTATACATATAAAATGATGGGGTCTAAATTAGCTGTTACCACTCAAGAAAAAGATCTTGGAGTCATTGTGGATAGTTCTCTGAAAACATCCACTCAATGTGCAGCAGCAGTCAAAAAAGTGAACAGAATGTTGGGAATCATTAAGAAAGGGATAGATAATAAGACAGAAAATATCATATTGCCTCTATATAAATCCATGGTATGCCCACATCTTGAATACTGCAGGCAGATGTGGTCACCCCATCTCAAAAAAGATATATTGGAATTGGATAAGGTTCAGAAAAGGGCAACAAAAATGATTAGGGGTATGGAATCGCTGCTATATGAGGACAGATTAATAAGACTAAGGGGGGATATGATAGAGGTCTATAAAATCATGACTGGTGTGGAGAAAGTAAATACGAGAGTGTTATTTACTCCTTCTCAGAACACAAGAACTAGGGGTCACCAAATGAAATTACACCTCTACCTCAATAGATCTCTGTCCTCGGGAGCCAAAAAATCTTACTGCATTATAGATGAAACCGTGTTATATTGAACTTGGTTTGATTCGCCGGAATGCTCAGCGCCCCTCCCACCCCGGAGCGCTGCTTTACCGCTTTATATCCGAATTCATGTTATATCGGGTTGCGTTATATCGGGGTAGAGGTGTAATAGGCAGCAGGTTTAAAACAAACAAAAGAAAATATTTTTTCACACAATGCACAGTCAATCTGTGAAACTCCTTGCCAGGTCCATCAATGGCTATTAGCCAGGATGGGCAGGGATGGTGTCCCTAGCTTCTGTTTGCCAGAAGCTGGGAATAGGTGACAAGGAATGGATCACTTGATGATTATCTGTTCTGTTCGTTCCCTCTGGAGTACCTGGCATTCACTGTCGGAAGACAGGATACTGGGCTAGATGGACCTTTGGTCTTACCCACTATGGCCGTTCTTATGTCTAAAAAGATGTGGTATACTTAGAGGATTGGTAGTAGGATAAAGAAATTTTCACCTATAATTTACCGGTATGCATTTAGTCCAGTTAGCTTGACTGGGAAAGCCATTATTGTGTGACAGGAGCTGGCTTATGTGAAATTAACTGAACTGGTGGTCCAGCCCCAGTTTTATGTGAGCAGGTGTCTGCATAGCAGGACTTAGAAAGGTGAGAAATCACTATTATTTCCATTTTACAGGTGGGGAAACTGAGGTACAATGAGTTGCAGAGCTGGGAATAGAATCCAGGTCTGACTCCCTGTCATATTCCTTGTCCACTAGATCAAATGTGTCTAGGGAAGGGGAAAGAGGAGAGAAAAGTGAAACTAGTACAGAGCTATGAAGTATTGAGGTGGAGCTTGAAACACACTGCCTTAAAATAACTGCATCATAAGAATTTTTTTAAAAAGGCTAAATTTAAATGCAAGATAACACACTGTGTAGCAATGGCATCCTGTTCTCTTTGGGTTTTTAAGTCTGAAATTTTTAGCTGTTGCATGTACTATAGAAATATGATGAGTGCTGGTGGACTGCTTGAATTTGTTCAATTTCTAAAGTGAGAAAATACTCTTCAAAGACATCACAGTAAGCATCAGATTATCAGAAATGTATATTGAAATTTACAAGTACATGAACTGCATTTCTTGTTGGTTTAGTTATCTTGGAAGGGTATGACTGAAAGATTAATATGTGTGCTATTGCTGTAAGGATAAAAGCAGCATACTGCTGTTAACATAATGTAGGCAACGTTAAAATAATTTGTTACGGTATTTACAGAAGAGACATGTGCTGATGGATTACTAATCTGCGGTGGTACCTCTCTGTTTCTAAGGATGATAGCTACTTTATTTGAACAAAAACATCTATTTTGGTGCTTCATCTTTGAAATGGTGCTAATAATCTCGGTTGGAAAGGCTAAATCTATACATATGAGTACTAAGACTGCTGTTCTTTCTAGGAAGATGACCAGTATCCTTAGTACAATATATTCATAGAAATGCTTTATTTCCATTGTTCTATTTTTAGTTAAGGTTATAGTTAAGGATCTGAGGTAAGATTCTGTGCTGTACCTCTTGCACTGCCTGGTGTCGTTTCCTGTTCCCAGAATGCCACCTCCACACGTGTGTGTGTGTGTGTGTGTGTGTGTGTGTGTGTGTGTCCTCAGTGGATAGATATGGCTGTCTTCTGTACTGCCTGCACCAAGAGACTCGTTCCCAAGATGGTTACAGAACTTTCAATAAAACAATACCTAACACAACTAAATTTGTCACTGGCTGAGTACCCCTCTTGGCCACTCACCTGATTGCTATGAGGGAATCCAAACCTCTGGATCCCTGGGTATTTCAAACTTCCTCAGGTCTCAGCAGGCTGCAGCACAATTTCCTCCTTTGGCCTCTCTGGCATATTTCCTGACTCTGTCTCTTAGCCGTTCACACCAACAAAGCACTACAATCCACTTGTTTAGTTCTCCAGGTCCAGAGCTGACTCCCAATACCCCAGTAGCTTAAATACACTGTTTTCCAGAACTCCACTCCAAAGGTGTGAGCCTTTTGGTTTACCTCTCTGCCTGTAGTTCAACACATTGCTTACTCTTTTCTTAATCACATAAGAAATACACAGATCTTTACAAAAATAATGACTCCTACACACATTTCCCTTCACTCTAGCTCACCCTTTCTTTGGAAGTCCTTAGGGGGCATCTGTGTTCAGGTAGGCAGGGTCCTCCCCTGCCCCAAGTCTACTGCTGCAGCTTCTCTCCTCTTAAGCTAGTGAAAAAATGACTGAAGAGAGGCGGCACTAGATCAGCTCCTCCGTTGTATAACCTATCCAGTCCTGGATCAGCCTCCCCTGAGAATCCCAAGCCCCAATCAGTTGATGTTGTTGCTAGGTGACCTCACCCCTGATAAATCAAGTTAGCTTGGCTGGGAGCCAGTCTTTTGTCTGGAGCAATTACATTTCAGTGGTCAGGCACTCACGTTAACAGCCTTCTTTTCTTATCCTTTTGCCACCAGCCTTTGGCATTCTAGTCCAACATGGAGGTAAATGGGCAACAAAGAAGGTAAAGAACCCAACATTCAGAATGGAGTCTGCAGTCTGGTTAAGATACTTACAGTTAATCTCACACAAATTTCATAAATTGTACAGACAGATTCTCCAAATGGTCACTACTTAACAAATGCTTTGTATCACTTATATGCTAGGAGGGCTCTGTTTTCTAATATAAATAGCAGAGATAACCACGACACCTATAAATTCTGCCAGCAAAGTTGTCCTTGGTCAGCATCATTTGTGTGTATTAAAAAAAATACTGGGAAGGGGGGAGGTGGTTGATAGGGATGGGGAAGGGATATTTTTGAAATACGTAACCGGAAAAAGAAGATCAGCAGAAGCAAAGGACTCTGAGAGCTGTGGAGGGAAATAATGAGAATAGAAATGGCTTGATGCTACTGCCTCAAGTGGAATGCATTTGACAAGTGTTTCAATTAGTAAAAGGAGAAGCCTTAAATGAGATGTATAGTTGAGAACAGCCTTAAGGAAGTAAAGACTGGTAGCCAAAGAAAACAACAAAACATTTTTAATGAAATAGTTTGTGAAATAGATCATATGTAGATTTCTTTAATTTTAGCTAAGGAAAATAAATTAATAACTATGCTGAATTGTTCACATTGTGTATCATAACTTGCAGTTATACCATGTAATGAATGATTACTTATTGATTATTTTGCATGCTTGTATAGCTTCTGTTGTGAAAGCAACTAGATACTTATACATTTCCTTAAATGAGCATGCAGAAAAATTACTTAATTTTAGTCATGACAAAATCATACTATCAAGCTATTGCAATTATCACACCCCCTAGTTGGGATTCACACCCCAGCGCATAGTGTAGATGTAGGCTTGGGTACAAAAGGCTTGTTACTTCTTAGTAGATCCCTGAGATTGTAGAGGGCATGGTGCTGGATGACACAAGTATATCCTTAACCTTGTAAATCAAAGAGAGAGCCCAGGAACCCACAATTAAAACCTTTTATAATTTGGCCAGGTTGAGATTTTGAAAAAGTTTGAGACATTCTGTGATGTTATCTCTGGAGATCAATAAAAGGAGTTATAAAAATCAAATCATTATACTGAATCTGACACTCTCATGCTGTGCCATACTCCTATCCCCCTCTAATAAACTATTAATCTCTTTAAAAGGTTTGAATAAATACATAACAAGCTTGTCTTCTTGTCCCTGTCATTTAGATTTTGATGTGGCATTTTGAATATTTTTGCTTTACATTAGAAGTAGAAGCTTGCACACTTATGCTAAAGTTTAGTAATCAGATCAAAATAGAATTTTGGTTGATGGGAATATTGTCTAGAGTTTAGATCAGCAGATCAGGAGTCAGGACTCCATGCTCTGGGTGGTTGTAATGAACTCAAAGGATGAAACAGAACTTCAAATCAAACAAAAATACTGATCTAATTCCAACACCTGTATAGCTGGAAAAAAGGAAGCATGCTCTCATATCCGCATCTTGTGTGTTTTTACTTCATTTTCTCTTAGCTCTTTCATCCATAAAGTGCCATACACAGTTATAATGCTATAGAAATGATTAATAGTAACAGAGGGACTACCATCTGGTGTTGAAACAATGGTCCCTCTAGTTCAGAATTCTGTCTCCAATAATGGCCAGTACCAGATACTTCAGAGGTAGTTGCAAGAAACTTTGAAGTGGACAGTTACAGATTAGTCTGTCAAGAGGGGAAGTTTGTTTCCTTCCCTTCCCCCGCCACCACCACTCAGATCCCTCCATAAGAGGTGGATTATGCTCTGAAGTATGAGGACTTATAACCTTCCAACCTTTAATAGGTTTTTTTTTTCTGACTTGACTATGGATGTTCTCCATCATCCATATCATTGCCCAATATTTTTAAAAATCCTATTAAGCTCTTGACCTTAATGTTATCTTGTGGATAACAGTACAATGTGTTATAAAGTATCATCTTTTCAGTTTTATGTTTGCTACCTTTTTAAAATTCATTGACTGATTGACCCTTTATTCTTGTATTATGAGAAAAGGTAAGTAGGCATGCCTGATATAACTTTTCTATCATATTGTTTGTTTCTCCTGTCCAAAATAAATTGACCCAACCTGTTCAGTCATTGCATAACGAAGCTTTTTCATGCTTGTAATCATTCTTGTCACCTGTTTCTGGACAGGCTGTATATCTACAATATCTTTTTTGTTACAAAGTGTCCAGAACCAAACCCAGTATTTCAGGGTTGGGAGTGTGGAGGGGAATATCATTTCATTCTCTCCTTATGCATCCAAACTTCTTGTCAGTTGTTTTTGACCACTGTTGCTTGCTGAGCAGAGGTCTCCATGCTGCTGTTGCTCAGAGATGATAAAGTGTTCTTCCTGACTAGATGCATTTATTTGAGAACCTAGTAAGACAAATATTCGATTATTCCTTCCAATGAGCATTAGCTTACATTTGTCACTGCAGATTTCAATCTGCAGTTGTGTTGTCCATTCACCTAATTTAGTTAGGTCTCTCGGAAATTATTATAGGTTATATTATTTGAACCACAGAGGGAAATTATGGAAGATAAAAAAACTAAAACCAATGAAAAAGCATTCTTCTTTTTGAGTGCTTCTACATGCATTCCACTGCATGAACCCCATGTGCTTGAGATTTATAAGTTTCGAGGCTAGAAGGGAACTTTGTGATCATCTAGTCAGATCTCCTGTATAACACAGGCCATAGAATTTCCCCAAAATAATTCCTTGACAATATCTTTTGGAAAAACATACAGTCTTGATGTAAAAATTGTCAGTGATGGAGAATCCACCACAAGCCTTGGTAATTTGTTCCGATGGTTATTTACCCTCAGCGTTAACATGTATGCTTTATTTCTATTCCGAATTTGTCTAGCTTATATTTCTAGCTGCTGGATTATGTTATACCTTTCTCTGCTAAATTGAAGAGCCCATTATTTGTGCTTGTAAATACTTATCTATATCTACACCACCAGCTGTATCGCTGCTGCTGCGCCGTTGTAAGGTGTCCCATGTAGCCGCTCTATGCCAATGGGAGAGAGCTCTCCTGCTGGCATAACACTGGTCTACAATTTTTGAGAAGTTGTCTGCTTCAGAGATAAAATGTGCTATTTATTATGTATTTTGATGCGCTGAATTCAAATATGACAATTAAAACAACTGATTGGCTACTGTTTCTAAGATATTTAAGTTTTTACATTTTATGTCTATGTATATTGTGTAGATAGTAGAGTTTTAATCATAAATTGTAAACCTAGGTCTTTTCATGTGTTTATGGTTGCTTTACATGATAATATTTCACCTGTCCTGTTTATGTAACACTTTAAAAATCAGCAAAAGGATTCTATAAATAAAATTTATTATGAAACAAAAGGCAAAAAACTAATATGTACATAGTTTAGTCCTATTCAGTGTCTACTCGGCACTTCTTGGCTTGTCTCTTGTATTCCCAACTGGAGGCACCATGCAGAAGTAACAATTGCTGGTATGATCTGTTGGCTCTCTCCAAATCATTGGCACTGCAAAAGGCATAGATTTCCTTTTCCTGTTCAACTACTGGCGAAGATTTGTTGCACAAGTGTTGCAGCATATGTGTGGGGCCCACCTCTCGTCCCGATCTCCAATTTTGCACCCAAAATAAAGGTGATAGGCTTTCTTAACCATAGTGGTTATACTGCGCTTTTGTGATGCAAAAGTCACTTCACCACAAACATAGCAGAAGTTATCTGCACTGTTCACACAAGTACGAGGCATCTCGGCTCACTTTGGCTAAACAGAAATGTGTCCCTTTGCAAAATCAAACACTGACAAATAAGACAGCACGACACTGTATGATTTCTAGAGCTGATATAGAGCAATTTGTTCAGCAGAGTGATGTAAGCTTCGTTATGATTGCATCATCCATGACTTCTAGGAATAACATGATGCAATTCATATCATGTATGACACAATGCCAGCTTCAGATTGTATCATTCATCGTTTTGCCTAAAAAGCAAGTACTGTCCAAACCCAGTCATAGATTTATTCATAGATCCAGTCAAAGATGTATTTTAGTCATTTCTGGTTTAAATTGAGCTCCCTTCCCTTTATAACTCACTTATCCTCCGCCATTCCCAAGTCAAGGGTCGTATATACTGACCCAATAGCATATCTTGAAAACTAGAGCCAATCAACAATTTTAAGCATCATTTTCGTTCTCAGTGACCCAGAATTAGTAAAGTTTGACTACATTTATTTCAGAAGCATTTTGGCTGTAGAGCAGTGTAATTAAACCAAGCGTCTCCCGCCGACATAGCGCTCTCCACACCCAAGCTTTTGTTGGTGAAACTTATGTCAGTCGGGGGTGCTTTTTCACACCCCTGACGGACGAAAGTATTACTGACAAAAGAGCTAGTGTAGACAAAGCCTAGTAGACTGTAATCAAGTCACCTCTCAATCTCCTCTTTGTTAAGCTAAATAGCTAAAGCTCTTTGAGTCTATCATTATAAGGCAGTTTTTTTAATACTTTAATAATTCTCATGGCTCTTCTCTGAACCCTCTCCAGTTTATCAACATCCTTCTTGAATTATGGGCCCCAGAACTGGACATGATATTTCAGCAATGGCTGCACCAGTTCTAATACAGAGGTAAAATAACCTCTCTACAACTGCTTGAGATTCCCCTGTTTGTGTATTCATATTAGCTCTTTTGGCCACAGCATCACACTGGGAGCTCATGTTCAGATGATTATCCACTATGACCACACACCTTTTTGTTTTGAGTCACTGCATGCCAGAATAGATTCCCCCCTTGTGTAAGTATGGCCTACATTCTTTGTTCCTAGGTGCAGGGCCGGCTCTAGGCACCAGCAAAGCAAGCAGGTGCTTGGGGCGGCAAATTTGCTGGGGCACAAGAATCCAGCATGAGAGCTGAGAACCAACCCCAGGGAGCCCTGGGAGCTGTAGTTCCTTGGTTAGCTCCCTCCCTATAGATCCAGCCCTGGAGCAGGGAAAGAACTACATTTCCCAGCATTCCCTTCACCGCAATTAACAGGAAAGGGAGGGGGAAGGAGTGTAGAACTGAAACCTCATGCTGCAGCTTGCTGTAAATGGTAGGAACAGAGCCAGCTCTAGGTTTTTTTGCCGCCCCCCACCTCAGCCCTGGGCTCCCCCCACACCCCCTGCTGCCCCAGTTCTAGCCCCCACCTGCACCCCCTGACACCCCAGCCCCGCGCTCCCCCCGCCCCCGCACCTCCTGCTGCCCCAGTCCTGGGCTCTCCCTCCACCCGCACTCCCTGCTGCCCCAGCTCTGGCCCCCACCTGCACCTCCTGCCACCCCAGCCTGGGCGCTTCCCCCCCCGCACCCGCACCTCCTGCCGCCCCAGCCCAGGGCTCTCCCTCAAGGAAAGAATTGGGTGGACTAAATTTTTTTTTTGCTTGTATACCTATTTGTATATATTTCTCATCTTATTGCATCTAGTGTTAGGTTAGCTGTTATTTTAGGAGTTTTAGGAATTTTTAAAATACTTTTGTCTTTTGTACCTGGTACCAGATTTCAGCCCATATGTCTGAAGCCAAGTCTCTGGATGTTAAATATTGTCCCTCTTGTGAGGCTGCTATGCTTCTTAATTAGGGGCACTCAAGGGGTCTGTTTTTGCCTCAGGCTGGGGCATATCCATGAAAATATTCATCAGTGATTGAGTCTCCAAATGAAGACAGAAGGTAAAGGAAGCTGGCCTGAAACTTTTTCTACTCGATAAGGTGATTAGTCTGTCCTCTCTGAGCCAGGTAAACAGGATCCTTCTGGAACTGCGCAATCTTTATCTAAAAGTACTCCAATGAGCTCTGGCTCTGCTGCCAGGTCCAAAGCTCCGGTCTCTAAAAAGCCCTCTTCGGTGATGACTGCACTCGAGTCCTCATCTACAGAGAGGGGTAGTAGAGAGCATCGCTCTGCTAATGCTTCCAGGGACTTAGAAGGATAAACAGCCTAACTTTACCTCCTTTAAGGGTAGCTCCTTCCCCAGTAAAGGTCCCTTAAGGTGTAACATCAACAGTCCCAGGTGTCACACACTAAACTTCAAAAAAGAATGAGATACATTCATGGAGGATAGGTCCATCAATGGCTATTAGTCAGGATGGGCAGGGATGGTGCCCCTAGCCTCTGGTTGCCAGAAGCTGGGAATGGGTAACAAGGGATGGATCACTTGATGATTACCTGTTCTGTTCATTCCCTCTGGGGCACCTGGCATTGGCCACTGTCGGAAGACAGGATACTGGGCTAGATGGACATTTAGTCTGACCCAGAATGGCTGTTCTTATGTATCAACAACAACAGGCATCTGATGAGGAGCACCAACAGTCTTCGGAGTTTATTCCAGCTGGAATCTCCTCTTCATTTCCAGACTAGGCTGTAGTTCCTGTTGTGCCGTTTTCACCCTATTGATTATAAAGCCTTTCAGGATCTCCTCTGGCAGATTGGTGAGGTGGTGCAGGAGATATCCCATAAACTGCTAATTATCTTTTACTCCTCCAGTGCCAGAGAGATTTACTATGCCAAGCAATGAGAGCTTGTTGGAGCCACTGCAATGTCTGTCAGACACCAGCATCCATTCCGCCTATATTTGGGAGAGCCTTCATCTGGTTTTGAATATTTTCACACACATCCAACTCCTGACTCTCTGGTTGTGACACCTGCCCAGGAGAGATCAAGACACTAGGGGAAAAGATCCTTAAGGCCTGTAGCTACTCCCCTGCCAGCTTCCAGCTCAGGACTGCCCATTATCATACATTGTCTAAGTATGATATTTTAACTGGCATAAGATGTCTTAGCTAGCAGAGAAGCTTCATCAGTAACCTAGGCAAGAGCTCAAATCTTAAGTTTTTGAAGGTCAGTTGGGTGCACAAGCCTCCCTTCAGGCTCCAGTTGATGCCTCCAAGATTGTAGCAAAATCAGTGGCAATTTCTGCTCTTCTGAGAAGAGTACTGTGGTTGCAAGGCTTGGGATCCCCCAGGAGGTACAGACAATAGAGGATCTCCCCTTCAAGGGCAGTGATCTGCTCAAGATTCAGGGCTTATGAACTAACCTGCATATAATATTCTGGAACTCAGGGTGATTGTCTGGCCAGTGTAGCATTCGTGTCCCTGATCCAAGGCATGACAATTCAGACTATGATAGAACATTGTTGTTGTGTATATATTTGAACAGCAAGTGGGTACTTGATAGTTCCTCCCTGCAAGGAAGCTGCTCACCTGTGGAATGAGTGCATACATTATCAGACCATCCAAGTAGCCTTACCTCTCCCTGGATTACTGAACACACTAGCAAATGACCTGAGCAGACTGTTTTCTTGTGGTCATGAAAGGTCAGTTGAAGACTCCATTACCCATAGCCTCTTTCAAAAGTCAGGTCATGCAGGCATAGACCCAAAGGCGCAGCAGTCCTGGGTGGTGCTCGACCCCAGCTTTACCCCAGGCCCCATCTCCACTCCACCCCTTCCCCAAGACAGAGGTTATTGTGTTGACCAATGGAGAAACTTGTCCATTTGTCTGCATATGTCAATCTTCCATAAAGACTCAAATGCCTCCTATTTTACATAACCTGCCGTCATAGAGCTCACAGATAACCATGAGTTCTATCAGCATCAACTTGTTGGCAATATCAGCTCACCATCTTTCTATACTGGGCAAGCCATGTTTTCTCACCATACAGCAGCTAGGTTCCTTGAATGCTTACTTCATAAACTTCCTCCAGTCTGGGAACCTCATGAGATCTCAGTGTTGTGCTGGCTAGGTTAATTGGGCTCCCCTTTTGAGCCTTGGCATCATGCTTTGTGCCTCATCTCACTATGAAAATAGAATTCCTAGTAGTCATTACATTTGCCTACAGGATAGAGGAAATGTAGGCACTCCTGGTAGGTCTAGCATACACTGTCTTTCACGAGGACAAAGTCACCCTTAGGTCCCACCCTACATTTTTACCTAATGTAATCTCTGATTTCCATCCAAATCATATGATACCTTTGCTGCCCTGCACCTCCCCCCAAAAAACTCCATGCCAACCAAATGGAGGCTAGACTCTATGCTTTAAATGTACTCAACCCCCTCTCCTTTTACCTTGATAGGACTAAACTATTTAGGGTCTCCTCAAGGTTATTTATCACTTTTGTAGATACCCACTCAAAGATTATCCAAATGGATAGATTATTAAAGTTATGTTATAAATTAGCTGTCTTAGACCCTCCATTACAGACCATAGTCCATTCTACCACAGCTCTGGCAGCCTCTGTGGCTTCTTTGAGAAGTGTACCTGTGACAGATATTGCAACCACGTGTAGTAAATTTGGAGACCATTGTATTCGATTTATGAATTGTTTATGTATGATAGTGTTCTACTCCATGGGGGAGTGCTACCATAACTCCTCCAGGCACTAAAAACTGGCTGGGTGGGAGATGAGTAAGGCAAGTCATTAAGACTATAAGACAGGTACCACCCCCTTGAGTGGTTTGCATATAGTGGTTTAGACTGGGACTTGCAGAGCCCGAGCTACAGAGAAAAAACTTGAATTTGAACATGTACAGGGCCTTTCTTTTGATTCAGAAAATAGACAGGACCTTTGATCCTATGGGGACCCCAACCCTTACTGAAAGGCCTGAAGGGATTTTGGCTGACACAATTCTCCCCATGGGGAAGATGAGTGATTTCTGGTGTGTTTAGTAAGCTTGTAGGAACTTTTATTATTGATATGCTTTTTTCTGTGACAACTTTATCCTAAGAATAAATGTCGTCTGCTGAGAAAGAGCTGAGTGCTAACTTGTAACTGCTGGCATTCACTGGTCACTGTCCTCAGAGCGAAAACAATGCTTAGGTGCTAGCTGTTAGGTAGACTGGCTTGCTGTGGATATTACAGTGTAAGACGGGGCTGTGCAGCCTTAAAACCCCCAATCAGAAGGGAGTGGGATGTGAGTCCCTACTCAGAGACAGGTGATGGCTGGATAGCTTAGACCTGACTGGGCACTCCTAGAGTGGACCATGAAAGGGGGATATGGGTGCAGTTACCCTGACACTGTGATGATACCCATTTTGAAATTGTGAAGGAGCTATTTGGGAATCAGTACATATATTTTATGAGTCATTACTCCCTTGTGACGGCATTGAGATCTGATGCCGGCTTTAGTAGAGGTGTCTTGGAATTGTTAAGGTAGTCTCTGAGCACCTTCTCTTTCACATCAGGTCACTGGTTGTGAGTCATCAGAAGTGGAATACATGTGGGCAAGCACTCAAAGAACAGTTACATACCCAACAGTACTAGTGGTTCTTCAGGATGTGTCGTCCATATGTATCCCATGACCTGCCTCTTTCTCCATTCGATGGAGTCCTGTAACATCTGGTTTCTGTATTGGAGAAGAAACTGAGGGATGGTTGACCTTGTGCCATCCTTTATGTTCTTGGATGGGGTGATAGTGGTGCCAGGGCAGACACAGCCACAACTGACACTGCTAGACAAAAAGTCCAATTTTGCGTGCAGTTAGTGAGGGGTAAGTAAATACTCTTTCTCTTATATAGTGTCAGTTACCTGCATATTCTCATGTCTCAGAATTAGGTTACGGTTTGAAACTAATAACACTTTGTACTCCTACAACATCTGAGAATCTCAAAAATACTTCACACACACTAATGAAGTAAGGCTCAGAAACGCCTCTCATAATCACCTCCTACATTTGCTTGTCATTGGATCCAGACATAGCTGTCACCAAGCTCTCTCGTTAGCTAGAAAGAGTGTGACCTGGAGAAGTGATTCAGCCTGAAGAAAACAGAGGTGATGCTTTCCTGCTGCACTCCACTATTCAGCACAGAGGAACTCAAGGAGGGGCACAAAGGCCTTAAACAGCTGAAGGTGAGAGTGTAACTTAAGTTGCATGCTCCCTCTTTCTCCTGAGTCCAATGAAGTGTGTCTGCATGAAAACAACCTGGTTACACTCTGTTTGCAGCTGTGTTTTGGACCAGAGGCGAGAAGCTGGAGAGACAGACCTAGGAAGCAACCACTGTTTATGCTAAGGTCCCCTAATAACATAGCAGAAATATTGCTGGAAAAGACAATAGATATAGTGTTGCTCTGCTCCTTGTGTTCCACCCTTTTTGAGTGGGGACTGAGAGGGACTTCCAGTAAATAAAACTAGGGTCCAGTGAGGAAGCTGTGATGCAATAGGGAAAGAGCACCGAAGTAGCAGGGAGGGGCTGCCACATCCTATGTATGCACTGTGGGGTATGAGTTGTGGACTGAATGCCCTTCAGATTCTTGGTTCTTGCATTATTTGAATGCCACAAACTCCACACTGAACTAAAAAAGCTGCAGAATTTTAGAATTCCTTTTTCTCTTCTCTGAGATCCCACCCTTTCCACAGGAGTATATGACTAGACCCACTGTCTGACAGGATAGGTTCCAAAATGTAGAGTTTGTGGGAATTTAATAAAACCAGATAGAAATATGTTCATGGTACTGTCTTTTACATTTCAAATTCACTGAAAAAATAATCTAAAATAACTGCAGAGTTTGCACCAGATGCACTAAAATATTGAGCTAGTGCATGAGAACCAGAAAGCCAGACTGTCAGGAAGCAGGCTAGTGAAAACATCATAATCTATTTTGAAAAATATTTAAACTTTTTGATTTTAGGAATTCAAGATGTTAAAAAAACAGCAAAGGGTTTTACTTTTTTTTCACTAACTCAGTGTCCATATGATGTATTTGGTCTGATCTAATGCATTTGTATTAATTTTTATTTAAGTGCTTTCTAACACTGGAACTTAACAGTTGAAACATTTGTTTTTTCTGGAAACCAATTTAGTGCTTTTAGATGTTCTCTAACTTGTTTAATAAGACATAAATCAAAAATGAGCTGGCAATTTAAAAAAAATAAAGCAAAATGCTTAACTGTATTTTTTGTATTAGTTGGACCAACACCGGATCATTTTTTTGATGATAAACCTTTAAAAGGTTCTTTAATAATTCATCAAGCTTTACTCTCATTAATTTAAATGCTAGAAATACTACCCAAGCAGATTTTACAATTAGTCTGGTGTTCCTGTCAGTATATGCAGCATGTAAATGCGTTGTCTTCTTCATTGTCTTGGCACCTTTGCAAGAGGCCCCTCGCCTCAGTTTCCCTTGAGTCCTCAGGAAATGCAAATAAGTTTACCCTCTAGTCTATCATAGCTCATTAGCAAGAACATAGTGCAAAAGTCCATAACTGAAAGTCCCAAAACATAGTCCATGTCCCTCAGTGCATATAGTCTTTAAAATCCAGCTTCGTACTTAACAAACTCCAGTGTCTTTTGCCACACCTGGACTCCTGGTCAATCCTTCTCTGCCAGGACTGACACACCATCCCTTCCTTCTGAGGTGCAACCCTTCCCTTCCCAGCAGGGACCACTGTAGCCTCCATCACTCCTCTGGCCCTCTCATTGTTCCTCAAGGCCTAGCTTTCCAGCAAGGAGACGTCGGCAGGTGAGCCCCTCCACGGCTTCTCTTTCCTTTAGCCCTCTCTAGCTCTTGGCTACACCCCTCCATCTTAGAGCCAGCAAGCATCTCCCTCTGCTTCTCTTCCTACTTTCAGCCCATGCCTTCTGGTTTGGAGATGCCAGTCAGCAAACCCCTCTTGCTGCTCTCTTGCTTCCAGCTCTCACCGAGGACTCAGCCACTTTCTCTCTCTGGCAGCTCTTATCGCCTGCGCTTCTGGATTGAACCAATCTGCTCTGACTTTTTATAGCCCCCAAATTGATCCCCCGTCATCTTTATAGGCCCACCTGAGAGACCCCCTTGACTGGAACAGTAAAGCTGAGTCCAGTTTCATTTAATGGGCCAGCTATCCTGTTACACAGTATGTCACTATTCCAAAAGGATTATCAGATAATAATTCAAATTCTGCATAGAAAAGATATTCTTGATTCCAGTGCAAATCCTGATTTTATACAATTCACGTTGTTTAGTCTGGGAGAGCTGTGTTAAAAATGAACTGACTGCAGCCTTGCTAGAAAATGGCTGTATGCAGGATAATTTTGCCTCTGATAGCTAAGAAGTGCAGTACTAACTGATGCTGTGTAGAAATAATTACATTAGGACATGCTGACAGTGCCAATAATTCAAGCAACTATTCACAAATGAAATTAAATTGACTCTAGGCATTAATATGAAGAACAGTCTAGTGTCCTGTTGTCATACCTCTAATTCTCTGAGGAAAAAGGAGTCCAAAGCAATGTCAGATGTTGAGTATTGGGTAAAGGACAAACAGCCATAATCATAATTAAAATGTCATGGAATAGAGGCATATTAAAATAGCATTGTTATTTTGCGAAGTATTCAGTGTGATAAATGCCACACTGTTACTAATTCTTGTTACATTCAACATATTGTGGATGGTTAATAAACTGAGAGCGATTTCAATGTGACGCTTCTGAATAATTGTTAGGCTCAGATATAGACAATGGGGGCAGCTTGTAGCTACTACAGCATGCTGTTAACATTGTTTTTCACAAACCTGGCCAAGAAGCAAATAGAAGTGGTTGACAACTCTGGTAATACCTTTACCAGAAACCTAGCTAAAAGCTCTACTATTGTTCAATTTAATAACCATGATTCTCGGAAGTCTGTGTGTTTTACTTGAGTGTTCAGTTGGGAGATACAAAAGGTGACTATGAATTCAGATTTAGCATTAGAAAAGGGTTATAATGACTAATTTATTAAAGAAAAAACGTTGACATGTTTCATTCCCCCCAGTAAGAGATCTGATTTTGCACCAGCTGTTAAGTGTGCCCCCCATTAAAATAATGATGGGTCTGAGCTACAAAATTCAGCTTTGGATTCAAATTGAAACTTTCTTAAAATGTAGAGGTGTTAGACTCCGCTTTCTGGTCCATCCCAGTTAGAATGAGAATGGTCTGCCACAAAGTTCAGATCCAGTACCAAATTTCCCAAAGGCGCAGAGGCATTTTGGTCCAGTCTTTGGCATGGGCCCATCTTCAAAATCAAACTGTGATTTGAAGAAGGAGTTGTTAGTGTGGTGACTAGCGATGGGTCGATAATTTGGGGTAAAATAAGAAGCAACCTGGAAAGCTTGTCTAACCAACTCATTCTTTCCCCCTCCGTTATTGAAAAATTTTGTTCACCTTTTCCCTTCATTGCTCTAGCTGGGACTGGACGCATACTGAAATGAAGTGAAAATGATTGTTCTGGAATTTCGAGATCAAGCAGAAACAAGAAGTGCCATAAATCTTTTTAGATTCTGACATCAGGATAGTTAAAATCACAGGTGGAATTCTATTCTCCTTTTTCAGGCATGTATAGCTTTCAGTAAGTGATACCATTTGAGAGATAATCTATATAAATGCTGAGTATGTTGTTAGTAATGTTGTATTTATCATTGTTTTGTATAATTTTTATCTGCAGTTTCCCCTGCTTGGATACTACCAGGACAGGAAATTAATTTTCTCCAAAGTTATAGAAAGGGCAAATGCTTTTACTTGAAAATAGTCAAAAGGCATTAATGAAATTCTACTTGCTATACCTTCCTGGTGTGCTCTTTTTATCTCCTAACCATTGAGTTTGTCTGCTAGACTTTAAAGATAAGCTTGAAGGTCCCAAGGAGATTTGTTTCAATCAGTGTAAAAATGGAGCACTTATTTTAATAGCCAACATATTTGAGACACTTTTAAAATGGCATGGACCTTTTGTCTGTCACAGATAATATTCTTTTCTCAAGCTGTTTCTTTCTTTGAGACCACAGACAGAGATTCAGGCGTTGACGCTTTTAGACATTATCTTCCATCTCATGCAGTGACTGTCACTGTACCGTACAACAAAATGTGTGTCTAAAACACTATAAATCAGAGACACCCCCCCCCCAAATCCTTTCGATGCATGCTATTAAATTTTTCTTCCCAAACTCCACATCACATAAGGAAATATACTTTGCAGTTGCAGTCAGGGTTATTTTTCTTTTCACAGGAAGTTAGTATTCTGGAGAGCAGTCATGTGACTTTCTCTCTCTATTGGTGTACAACCTGGGGACACCATTTTTTATAAAAGCATCTGAGAGAGAAGAAAAACACTAATTTTATAAAAACAATCATTAATTTTCTAGTAAACTTAGATCTAAACATAATGTAGATTTTTAAAAAAATTGCTATAATCAACTCCACAACTCTTGGTAGGGCTGTGGCTAACCTCACTGTAAAAGTTAACTAAAGATGGAGAAAAATAAGAGGTATTTCAATGGTCTTTAATAATATCTCTTTCCTGTTTCATATTCCTATTTGTAACAAACTAACTATTAGACAAGTATTGTATATGTGTAACTTTAGCGCCCTCGTGGCCAAGATGGAGTCTGCTCTGCAGGCAGCTCTGGCCAAGAGAAGGCATGTGCAGGAATGCAGCAGGAGAAATCCCTTCCACCCCAGGGACACTTGTTCAAAACCCCCCAGAGTGAACGAACACACACACCCACAGGAAAAGTACAGTGGATATAACAAGGGAAATATTTATTTACAGAGGGATGAGAGGAGAAAAACAACAAGGGGAAATATAGGGGGAGCAGAAAAACAGGGCTGTATTCAAACCAAGGCCCCACGGGCTCGGTGGTAGCACAGTCTGGAAGGGCAGACACTGAGCAATGTGTCTTCACACAGAGTTCAGGAGACCTGAGCAAAGTTCCAGTCCAGTGATGAGTCTTGGGTGCTCCTGGTCGCCTTCGGCGCCAGTGAACATTCCCCCAACAAACCCTTCCGGGTGCCCTCTTCTGCCGCTCTCTGCAAAGCCACACAGAGCGACCACCTCCCCACTTACCTATCTAGCAACCTCCCTCCTTGTTCCCAATGCAGAGTCAGAAGCCCCAGTATTCACAGCCCCATGCAGCTCTGGGCAGCTGTGATACTGGGTCCAGCTCCGGCCTGTCCTTCTCAGCAATTCCTCCCTGGCACAGTGCTCCTCCTGGCTCCTGTCCTGGGGTGTCCCCGATTGGCCCTGTCCTTCCCAGGCTTCAGGCAGGTTCTCTGCTGCCCCCCTGGAGTTTCCCTCCTTTTTTCTTACTCTCCCCCTCCCCCTTAGGAAAAAGCTTTAAAGGGCCATGCTCTCTAAACCCCAAAGGGGTTACATATGCTTTGTTCAATTTCTATTTTAAAAGATCACAGTAAATGTATTTTTCACATGTATTCATTTTAGTTGCCTAATAACCACTTAGAATGATGGAAAAATGACATCTGTCCTATATATAGATATAGATTTATATATACATACACACACTTTGATTGTAAGACTGGTTATAAGTGCTGAGTTATTTGCAAAATTTGGCCAATTTTTGTCCTTCTGTTAATAATAAATGATTTGCAAAGTATATCCAGAGAGGCAAAGCAAAACCACCAACCAAGATTTTGCAAATCCAAAAAACCTGTTTCCCATATTTGTTAAAAAAATGAAATACGGCAAAAAACAGTCATTTATTTGATTTCCTCCCACAACCCACCAACTCTGAAAGTTTTACTAGAATGTCACATAGATGCAAATCACCCCTGACTACATGAAACCCTAACCTAGGGTATGCAAAGCCAATCCCATTTTTGTTCTTTGCTTCTGGAAGATCAGTCATCCCCTCCAAGATCTTATTCAAATTAGCATAAAATTGGGGGTAGAGGTTTGATCACTGTGACAGAATTCATGTTTCTTCTTTGAGTGCTGGTCCTCAGGCGTATTTAACATGTGGGGTAGACATGCACACCATATGCCCAATCCAGAGATTTTAACAAGCGGTGTCTGTTGGCCCTCACATCCACAGTACATCATCTTGTGCTTCCAAGCAAGACTGAAAGACAGTGTGGGTTGATACCACTTTAGTTCCTTCTTACCGCCACATAGCCTGAGTCAGAATAGAGTCCTCTCTTGCTTCAGCCTTTCAGAAAACCTGTAAATAAGATCATAAATAGTTATTCTTTTAGTTTAGTATAGTTAGTCTTTGTCTTTGTCACTTAGTGTAGTTTGTTTCCCTAGACTGGGGACTCCATCTCTGTGGTCGGGGACTATGCCCGGAGTCCTGGACTTGAAAAACTGCATCTCCTACCCTAGATCTTGCCCTGTATCCTCCTCTGTCAGTGATGAACAGCAGTGCTGCCTCCACTGTCTAGTTGAGACACACATTTCTCTGCAGTGCAGCATTTGTCATTCATTTCCACTGAAAACACAGTCAGTGAACTTCACCTTAGAAAACACTTAATGAAGATAACTATGAGGCCTCTCTCTGATACATTGAGGTACCGCCGCATCTGCCCAAAGAATGCACCACAACCAAGGATGCGCCAGTACCATCAGTGCCAACTGTCAGAACTTCCTGCACGCTGAGGTGCACAGAGACCTACACAGCACCAGAGGATATCTTTTTCCCTTACCCACAGTCTCCCTTCTTCTCTGGACCAGCCCTACTGAGGGACATTATTAGACTGGAAGATGATACTACTTTGGTGTTCCAGGAACTGTCTCACTTAGAATCATCAGGCAGAATTGCCCCGGTACTGATTGCTCTGCCATTCCTACAGGCGCAATTTTCAGGTTCAGGGATGATGGTTCGTCATGCCATGGGGTCCCCCCTCAAATGGTTTGCCACTTTTTCTGACCCTATTAGGTATCATGGGATCCCTACACCAGACATCCAAGACCCACCCAGGAATCTTTTCACTCCAGTCCCTTGTGTCAACAACTAGTTCCTTTGTTGTATGAGGAGGGAGGAGCATGTTGAACCAGAACCACCAGTACTGATGGTCCTAACAGAAATCTTCTCCTTTTCCCCGAAGGAGGTAGTGTCTCCTTCCCCATCCCCACCAGATGACCACAGGCAATACAAGAACTTATTATGAAGAGTGGCTAGCGATCTCCAGATATCTTTGGAGGAAGTCCAAGGCCCACATCGTGGATGGTTGGACATTCTGCAGCCTGAGGGCCCAAGTAAGATAGCTCTCCCAGTTCACGAGGCCATATTGGAATCTGTGCAATTGGCCTGGCACATTCTAGCGTCCTGTGCCACCACACCTAAGAGGGTTGAGAGGCGCTATTTCATTCTAGCAAAGGCAGCTGAATTTCTGTTCTCCCAACCTGCTCCCAATTCCCTGGTGGTACAGCCTGCTATGGAAGGTAGTAAGTCTCTTCATGCAAAAGGTCTCTTGTTAGGTATCATTACAAAGCTTATAATCTACTGAGTGTGGTCATCCTATTTGTATAAATGTACCACTCTTGTATTTGGGACTAGAAATATAAAATATAACTCTGAGGACCTATTGTAATTATGCAAAGTGTGGGCCATTAATGGTGATTTGGAATCTTAATGGCTCCCATCAACCAGGACCATTGACTGGGGCTCTGTTGCAAGCAAGCCTTCCTGTGAGTCAGGCTCGGAGGAATGAAGGCTTGTGATCATGTCACATGAACTGGAATCCATCTTTAACCTGGTGCTTTTCCAGTGAGGAGGGGTGGAAACCCAGAGAAAGTCAAAGGATTCCTGCCTTATGCAAAAGATATATAAAGGGGTGGAACAGAACAAAGGTGGAGAGCCATCATGAAGAATCCCCTAGCTACCACCTGAGCTGGAACAAAAGCTGTACCAGGGGAAAGAATTGTGCCCAGGCCTGGAAGGTGTCCAGTCTGAGGAAAAAACTTACTGAAGCATCTCAGAGGGTGAGATTATCTGTATTCAGTTTGATTAGACATAGATTTGTGCATTTTATTTTATTTTGCTTGGTGACTTACTTTGTTCTGTCTGTTACTACTTGGAACCACTTAAATCCTACTTTCTGTATTAATAAAATCACTTTTTACTTATTAATTAACTCAGAGTATGTATTAATACCTGGGGGAGCAAACAACTGTGCATATCTTTCTATCAGTGTTATAGAGGGCGAACAATTTATGAGTTTGCCCTGCATAAGCTTTATGCAGGGTAAAACGGATTTATCTGGGTTTAGACCCCATTGGGAGTTGGGCATCTGAGTGCTAAAGACAAGCACACTTCTGTGAGCTGTTTTCAGGTAAACCTGCAGCTTTGAGGCAAGTAATTGAGACCCTGGGTCTTTCTTGGAGTAGATGGGAGTGGCTCAGCAAGACAGGGTGCTGGAGTCCTGAGCTGGCAGGGAAAACAGGAGCAGAGGTAGTCTTGGCACATCAGGTGGCAGCTCCCAGGGGGTTTCTGTGATCCAACCCGTCACAGTCTCAGTACCTAAGGACCACTCCATCAGACAAGGGCTCCAAGAGACTGGACCTCCTATGTGGGCTTGCAATTGCACATCACCAATTTCCAAGTATGGAAGTATGACTTTAGTAATTGCTCTAGTCTTGTGACCTTTAGGACAAACTTTCCTCTGAGGACAGAGATCCATTCCTCTCTCTTCTAGAGGAGGGCAAGTTGGTGGCAAAAACGGATCTTCAACAGATACAGCATCCACGAGCTTGGTTACTGGTATTGTTATAAGGAGAGATTTGTGATTGCAATCCTCAAACTTCCCCAGGGAGGTGCAGAATACTATCTAAGATCTTCCCTTTGAGTCAAACCTCTTTAACAAGAAAACTAATGACTCTCTCCATTTGTTAAAGGACTCAAGGTCTACCCTCTGCTCCTTGGGAATCTACACACCAGCCCCAAAAGGCAGACCTATAAATCAACACCCCCACCACCTCCTCCTTATGTATTCTACTACCAGCATCCTGCTGAGTCTCCTTGCAAACAAAATAGTACTCAGAGGCCCTGTTTTCAGCCCCATTTACCACCATGACCCATTCTTTCCCCTCCCCCACTAGGAGCCATTTTTGATGTTTTAGTCGAGACCCACTTCCCATCTCTGATGCCACCTACCCCATCATCTGTCACCTTTGGGAGCTTTCTCACTCAATTCACTCACAACTGGGAGCTAATCATGATGGACGATTTGGGTCTTGGAGATTATCCATCAGGGATACTCCATAGAGTTCTTCTCCTTCCCCTCTCACAAGCCCCCTTCCCGGTCCCCCTGTGGGAACCACTCTCACAAGTTGATTCTTCAACAGGATGTAGAATCCCTATTGCACCGAGGGGCAATAAAACAAATCCCGCCTCAGTATCAAGGAAAACAGTTCTATTCTCCGTATATCCTAGTCCTCCCAAAAAGATGGATTTGGATTTTGGGCAACTCAACATCTTCATTTGAAAGTCAAAATTCAGAATGTTATGTTGGCATCAATAATCCCCTTTCTTCATGAAGGGATGTGGTTCATGGCTCTCAACATGAAGGATTCATATTTTCATATAGTCATTCAGCTCTTCCATAGGAGGTTCCTATGGTGTGTGGTGGGCTGGAAGCACTTACAATTCAGAGTCTTCCCCTTTGATCTAGCAATGGCACCCAGAACGTTTACGAAAGTTTTCTCCATTGTGGTGGGTCAGATGAGGTATCTTCCCACTCAGTCTTCCCATATCTCAACAACTGGCTCCTGGTAGTTCGCTCTCGACAGGAGGTCAGGTCAGCTATTCAATTCATTGTTCAAAGTCTCACAGCCCTGGGAGGTTGCATGAACAGATAAGTCAGTTTTGTCTCCCATGAGGACAATAAACTGTAATGGGGCAACTCTGTTTCCATAAGTGCCATTTCTTCTCTGAGTACTGGTCCCTTACTCTAGCTGGAAATTCTTCGAGATATGTGGTCCCTATCCAGTAGCACTTGAACCGGGGCGGGAGAGGGAGGAGAGTTACGGGAGCTGTGACTGCCCACTTTTTAACATGGGTATAGTTTGGGGAACTGCATTGCTCCCCCAAACTGCAAGCCTCCAGTAAGCATGAAGCAATGTTGGCAGGAGCTGCGTTTTGCGGATAAGGTGATCGGTTCCCCTGCTGTGAAGCCTAGCCCTGCCAGTAGTGCCACCCTCTTCCCTGTGGGAAGGCTGAGGTGGGCCTTAGTGCCCCCTCACCACAAGGCCCAGTCCCTCTCAGTGGCCCCGCCCCTGCTCCTCCTCTTCATCCTGAGGCACCATCCCCTGGCCAGACCAGAAGCCAGAGCTTGGCTGTGGTAAGAGCTGCCTGGGGAGCCCCAGATCCTCCACCTGCCCTGGGCAGTTTGCCATAGGGGGCAAGGACACAGGCCAGGGGCTGCTCTCACGCCTCCTGGCCCCCTGTATTCTCTTTCTTTTCCACTACCAGCCCTCCATCCCCTCTGCTTTGGATCTGGTTGGATTTGCGGCAAAAAGAGGAACTGAGGGGACGTCGACCCGCACTGCCTCTTACACCCTTACTTGGGAGCAAAAGATGATCATCTGCACATAGTGCAGGCTAACAGACACTGCTTGCTTAAATATCTGGACTCAGGCGCATGGTGCACATAGTAATACAGATAGGGAACGCATATCTTGAAGAACTTCCAGTTATAGAAAATAACCTCCATTTTCTAATTTATGTATAAGGTGCCTCCATACCATGGTTAGAGTTACCTAGAAATAATGAGATGTAGCCACCTTATCCATATCTATTTATAATGATGAGAAACTGAGGCTTTTGGCTCTTTCAGTTAATGCTCAGTGTATTTTTGCTGGTGATGGAGTAAATTTCAAGTTGGTTTGGTGCTTTTTAGGTGTTTTTACTGGAGAATAGAGAGAGGGAAAAGAGATTCTTAATAAATGACATCATATTCAGAGTCTTATCAGGCAGTCTCCAATGGTCTACTTTTATTTAAAAGGCAGTGCTGTTTATTACATTACTCATCTCTTTTAGGCCTTTCTGTGGCACCCCTAAGTACAGTATCATTCTACTGATATCCCTCCAGTGTGCAGCTGCATATTTGATTGAAGAAACTTTGTCAAAATTTGATTAAAGGATAAGTTTATAGTCTGACTTCCAATTAATATCATTACCAGAAAATTAAAAGCCATCTGGACTGCAAGGTCTGACTGGAGCTCTTACATTTGAATTGCCTTATCATTCTGTACAAATTAATTTTTCGGTTCTTTAATTCTCCTTACAGATAAAAACAAAACAAAAAACCTACTGAGGTCTGATTCCTACATCACAATAACTGTATCTACTCAAACAACTTAATTTTTTTTCAAAAGTACTTTACTGATTGTCTGTTTTAGAAAATATTTATTTTCATACTTATGCAAAAAGGAGCGTGAACATAGATCTCAGCATTTGTATTAGTAGAAAATAAAGCTTACTTAGGATATGTATTCAGAGTAGGCTAAAAATAGCATCTGGAGGATTATTAAGGATTTAGCACTACCAATTAGGAACAGAAATATTTTATGTGACCTGTGGGTCCAATCAAATATCCAAATTCTCACTGTGAGCTGTTTATAAATAAGCTTCAGCCCAAAAATTATTCATGGAATGACTTGGCAAATAATTTTGAATAACAAATGACGTTGCAATTACAATCTGTTTGCAGACAAATTGTAAATAGGAAAAGAGGGGAAATTTATCAAATTACTATTATGTTTTTACAAATTATTTGTACAGCTCTAGTAATCAACATATTTCTAGTGGCAGGATTCTAACTTAATCCAGTATGGGTTGGTTTTGTAACTTGTGTGTTTCATTTTTTCAAAGTGACTCGTTGCCACAATAGAAATTGTATAAATGAATAAAGGCCCTCCTATTGCATACCCTTCACAAGAGCCAGGCAGAATGCAGTCCCTACTCCTCTTGGAGTGCAGTTTTCCACAAAGGGAAGCAAGATATTGGGCCATGGCTCCTTGCCACATGTACATGGGCCTGCAGAACTGCGTTGGCTGAACCCCACAAAAGGGTGTAGTACCTGGCATGTAGGCTCTACATGCCTGGAATTCTGTGTGGGCATTTTGCTTCTGTAAAGGGCTGGGGGGGCAAGGAAGCAATATTATGTCTACCTATTACACTCTCCTTCTTCCTGTACCTCAACTTAATGCTGTGCTGAAGTGTAGGCCAGAGTTCTGTCTTTTCAGAAAGTATTAAACAGAGTTCAACTTCTGGGCTATTTTATCTAAAACCCCAATAAGTAGGTGTTAGTATTTCAGAGTCAATTTCAAAGAGACAGTACCATATAGTTTTTTAGCCCTTGTCTACACTACAAACGTATTTTGCTATAACTATTTGTGGAAAATCCACACCCCTGAGCAATGCAGTTATACCGACCTAACTCCCAGTGGAGAAAGTGCTATGTCTACTGGAGGGCTTCTCCTGTTGTCTCCTGGCTGCAAAGGTGCAGCTATGCTGCTGCAGCACTGTAAGTGTAGACAAGCTCTTAGTAGAACACATATTTAATGAACACAGAAAACATTGGAAATAGTATTTGGAATACTCTGACTCACGTTTAAACAAAAGCTATTAGACAGTAAATCTACTGGTGATTTTCATACAGACTGTTGTTACACGTATTCAAATATAAGATTCCAAGACATCTATACCTCTATCCTTTAGTGCGCGTGCACCCACACCCACATTCCCTTGTTGTCTTCTTTCAGAGATGATTTCTCAGTCATTATAGTGTAACCATAGTATGTGTCATGTGGACTCTTCAGAGCTTGAGAAGAATGGCAGCATCGTGCTCCTTTCAAAACACTTCAGAAGCTTGTCAGCAAATGAATGTCTGAGGGTCTCCATAGCTCACAAGGTTCCAACCCTTAGGTTAATAGTTAATTGTTCCTCTCAGTGACTGGTGAAACAGAAATCTGTAACCTGTGTCCATTGAGGTACACGTATTGGGATCAGCATGTAAAATATCCATTCCCTGGATTTCCATCAGGCTCTCTCTCTACAGGGCACTGTCTTCTCCTCATAAGCCCAGCTAAGTCAGGTTAGAATGTACAAACCCTCACTCAGCACTACCTTTGTTTTCTTTCACTGAGACAGACTCCTAGTTGAAAGCAGTTATCAATAACTAAATGTAACTTCTGCAGTCTCTGTAGCTTCTAGAGGTGACAGTTGCTCCCCTCACAGCTCTCCTTCTCTAGGTCCATAAAACACATGCAATGGACCAAACAGTCCATTGTAAGGCTATCCTGATGGAAGGCTTCCCTAGTA
This sequence comes from Trachemys scripta elegans, assembly GCF_013100865.1. Classification (NCBI taxonomy): domain Eukaryota; kingdom Metazoa; phylum Chordata; order Testudines; family Emydidae; genus Trachemys; species Trachemys scripta. Next base: position 34,901,858 of record NC_048303.1, on the reverse strand, counting down.
AGTAAAGCTGGAATAGCGCTCACCTGTATCCAAAGTTATACAGTTATTGGGACCCAGCTCTCACAGCAGATGTATCTGTTGGTACTGTGTGCATCTGCCACCAAGTCCATGGGGCAGTCTTTAACGCCTATATTTATAACCTTCCCCACTCCCCCATGCTCTGATTGGGTCAGCTCTTGGAGCATGACTGGGGGTGGCCTGGCATGTGCATTGCCCACAGTGACAACTTCCTATACAGCTTCAGAAACAGCTATTGAACATGTCTACTAACTGCCACACCTTGTTTTCTGGATGTTTCTGAGTCCTTCTAGCTGAATTACCCTACCCTGTCCTCCGCATGTGTGCAAAGACAGTATTCCAGTTAAAAACCATGTTTTCTCCCCAGTGCTACTCTACTTCCTTTGAGTCAAACAAAATCAAATGCTGCAGTAAAAGCATACGGATTATAGTTTCCTTGCCAGAATAATTCCCAGGTGACCCACCTTGGAGCAGGGTGGATGTATTCTACCCTTTTAATATGAGCAGTGCTTAATTGGCACCATTCAGCCCAAATAAATAAATGCAGCAACAGAGACTGTAGATGAGTTAGGAAGGAGACACAATGAAATGTTTTCTATGATAACTGCTAATTTTGTGTCTTACACCATGCAAATCCAACGGTTTCTCAGCTGAAACTGTAATTTGTGGAGTAATTAATTCTCTGCAATATTGAGCCCTTAGAGATGACTACCATCTCTTTTCCTTGCATCTCATTTTCACAGAAGAGCCTACTGGAGAAGACTATAATTTAATTAACACCCCCATCCTCTGAAGGTCCAGAATGTTGATGTGGTGGGAAATAGCTTGGAAAGGGGAAGGGGAAGGAGATCTCTGCTGGAAGTGAAAATGGAGGTCTGGGGAGATGCCAGGGCAAGCAGGCCCAGGCAGTACCATGGACAGGACCTGAGGAAGTGTTCTCATGTATTTTCTCCATGCAGATTTGAATGGTCATTTCTGAGAAATGCATCTCCCTCTTTCTAAGGAATAAATGAGCTGCCCTCAGTGTTGTAGACCTTTTGGGGCCATACAATGAGGGATTCAGGATAAAATAAACTTGCAATGATTTGTCTTTAAATATTTATGGATATTAGTTACATTTTGGGGAGGGCGGGGAAGGTGAGAATTTGGTAGATACAGATGGAAGAACTTGGAGACATTTTCTTATGAACTAATGGTCCAGAATCTGTGTAATTAAATACTATAAAAGCCACTAAGTCCATATTTTCCCATGGAAACATTACAATTGCCTGAGTCATAACTGTCTGAGTATTTTAACATCAGCTAGCCTAGTTCTGCTCTCATTAAAACCACTTTGCAAAGCACTGAGCAGTATGCAAAAGTAAACTTCCATCTGAAGATTCTCATGCACATGAACAGCAAGTGATTTAAAGTTAACATGCAGAATGAAAAGAAACAGGATTTGAAGTTGCCTTTGATTTTCCCATATGTTCTTATTTACTCTGAATGCTCTAATAAATTCAAATTACAAAACACGTCAGGGGTAGGTGGGTATTACACATTCTTTGAGAGGCAAAAGTGATGTTTATCCAGCATTCCCTCTGTGAAGAGATTAATTTAATGAAAAATGTTAAAGGGTAGGACTGATTTTTTTGCTTTTTACAATAAGTTGCTTCAGTAAATGTTATGGATTGCCAATGTGGTCCTAATTTTCCATTTGACACAGTATAGATCTTAAATGTGTTTACTCTGGTAGCTCTGGTCTAAAAGAAAGATCATGTTTCATAGATGGCAATAAACCAAGGATATGTAAGAAATTTCAGTGTTAGTTATACTGAAAGCTTATTAATCATATCTTCCTCATTTTCTCTTCTGTTTTGTGTGAATAAATTATAAGAGAACAGGAAGAAAGCTGAATGCTCTGGTTGGTGATGCTTTTACAAGGTAGAGCTAGAATTCTAATATGACGAATCTAAGTCAATTTGCAACAGATCTATCACCAGGTATGACTTCAGTTGTCACCATACTGCCCACAAGAGCCGCTTTAGGACTTTCAGGCAATAGCAGTGAGAGAACTCAGAATCTTCTGCTCCAAAAGCATATACACACTAGCTACTTCATTCCAAATTCTTCAGCCACTTGATTTCTGCCGCCCCTCCCCTCCTCCTGCCCCTTGTGGGCATGATCTTATTCCATTAAATTTATGCCAAATTCTTCAATGCAAACAAGACTGTCCTCTAAGTTTTCTCAATAGCATTTGCTTGGTAAGTCCAATAATATTTTAAGTAGTCAGACTTTCAAACCCCAGTGTTCAGGAAGGTTTGAACTTAAGCAACTGAAGTTAGGTTCTTTTGAGTGAAGTCTGATGATCCTGTTAAGTTGACATTGAACAGTCTGTTGTACTAATGTTTTTTATATATACATTCACCTGGGGATTTTTTATGTGTATGCATTTTATTAATTTAATAAAAATTATTATAGTGGTCATGAAATGTGCCAGATGAACAACTGTTGCATCTATGCCTTATCATTTATTAATAAAAGTTCATGACAATAACTTCTTCAATGTGTCATATGTTTTCAGTTTGTGAGAGACCAAATTTCTTCTGGTCTTGCCCAAACTACTTATACTCTTAATGTGAAAAAACATATAACCAGCAACAGTTCTTAATATATAAAACATATACATTAAGTATTTTAATAATGGTATAAAACATTAAGATATGAACTGTGAGTAGAAATTCTACTCCAGATAAGGAATTTACCATTAATGACACCAACAATTCACAAAATAAATATAATTTCTTGATTATGTTTATTTCTAAACATTGTAGACAGATTGGGCTCTATTGTAGAGCTTGCTGATTTTTCTTATTTTTTATACAGTATCCATTATATTGATTCTTTGTCTTGTCATGTTTGTATTTGAAATGAAAGGATACATTGTTGCTCTTTAGTGTGCTGAAGAATTCCATTACATTAATGATTAATGTAGCACTTGCTCATTCATTCAGTGCATAAAGTTTTACTGAATACACCCACTTAATACTGTGTGCCACTTAGTGTAGTATCATTGTATTTGTTTGCAGTAATTTTTTTTTTAAACCATCAGGTACAGACTTGGTTCTCTTGACAAATATTAAGTGTATCAACTCTAAGCAATTGCTTTCTAGAAACATAGTTAAAAATGACATTATTTTTGAGGTGTAGATTCATTTGTATAAGGCAGACCTGAAATGGTATATTTCTTAGTACCCTTAGAAGTAAATGCCTTAGTGTCCATAAAAACCACTGACATTGCGTTTGTTTTGCTGGGAGTTCTTGAATGTTTTTGCTATCAGTTGTATGCTTCACATGTATTCCTTCTTGCATGCTGAAATATAGGTTAAAGTATAGAATAATGAATAAAATCAATTTTAAACTCTACCCAAGTATTTTCAGTAGGACCACTCCATATGGCCTGATTCTACAATCCTTTTTCACATTTAGTAATATATTCTAGTGCAGATATTCCCATTGAAATCAATTTACTACTTGTTTGGTAAGGTACTGCTCAGTGGGCCTGATCCAAAGTCTAGTGAAGCTAATGGGAGTCTTTCATTGCCTTTGATGGACTTTGGATCAATCCTAATGTGACTAATGGTGGTAGAATTCACTCACTGTGCAGTATTTAGAATAAACTGCAAGATGTAGCATTTTCTTTGAAACTAACTCTTATTAAATAGGAATGTATGAAATTGAAGCTTTTTAGTGTAAAATTCCTTAGTTTTGACACTTCAGAATATTTTTATTACTACAAAGGATGAAAGAACTATCTGCACATATTAATAGTGTTATATATGTTTTCATAAAACCATAATTTAATAATATCTGTATTAATGTCACAAAAGCGTAACTGAAGTGGTAAAAAAGAACCAAGTTACAAAATGCAGTTATAGGGTTTTTTTGCAGCTTATCAATGTAACACACACAGAAATTAATCAGGTAATAATTAAGTTAAAGATGAATAATCAGATAGGAATATTTGATCAAGGAAAATCCAAAGACCTTCCCCCTAAACTTCTGCTTTGTTAGTTAGTTGCCTTTGTCACATTTTCTGAACTTGACTTGTTCTTTGACTGTCACAGATCATTTATACACTTAATCCAAAATTAGAGCAAGAGGTGTGGTCTAGTAGTACAAGCATAAGAAGGAGATTGGGAAATCCTGAGTTTTAATCCTGGTTCCAGCTGTGTCCTTAGTTAAATCACTTCTTTACTTATGTTTCCCCATCGGTAAAATGGGGATAATATTAATAAGGGTGCACATAGGAACAGGTGCGGTAATATATCTTTAGCCTGTAATACTAACAGATACATTGGTGACTGAGAAATCTGTAAGTATGCATCTTATTCATGGTGGTGGTAATCACTAGTTGGCTTTTCCTGAATGGTGCCTGTTAAAGAATGGGGAATTTTTTCTTCTTTTTCCCCTTACAAAATGTATAAAATTAATTGTAAAGACAAAAACCAAACTCACTCTACTGGAAGTTATGGTCTTTATGCAGGAATTACTGAGTGAAATTCTATGGTCTGTATTATGCTAGAAGTCATACTATATGTTAATGGTAATTTCTTGTCATAAAATGTATAAAAAGCAAGCAAACAAACAAACAAGCCCCTCCATTAATGCAGGCAGGAAGAATGGTCCAGTGGTTAGTGTGCTAACCTGAAATTCAGATGACAACAGGTTCAGTTCTTTGCTTTGCCACAGACTTGCATTCCAACCTTAGACAGGCCACTTAGTTTCTTTGTGCCTCAGTTCCCCATTTGTAGAATGGGGGATAACATTACTTCCCTACTTAGAGGGATGTTGTGAAGATAAATACATTAAATGATTGCAAGTAGAATTGTGTGAATTGCTCCACAATGTTCCATAGTCCAGTTGTTAGAGCACTCTCCTGAGAGAGAGGAGACCCAAGTTCAAAATCTCTTCTTCCCATCAGGCAGATTGGGCAATTGAACCTGCTTCTCTCACATCTTGGGTGAGTGCCTTAACCACTGTGTTAAAGATTAAAAGGGAGCTGCTACAACCTTCTCATCCAGCCATTTGTGAATCTAGTCCAGGTCAACCAAAATGCTTTTTTAATCAACTTTTTTTATTTCAGTTTTTCTGAATTTCCAATGAAAAATTAGTAATTTGCTCGACTCTAATTGTGAGGTTCTCTGATACTATGGTAATGAGGGCCCTTAGGTAAGGCTTTAAGCAACAAAATTCTGGAAATGCAATTATGCATCATAGAATTATAGGACTGGTAGGGACCTCGAGAAGTCATCTAGTCCAGTCCCCTGAACTCCTTGCAGGACTAAGTATTATCTAGACCAGATCATTTACATTTATTATCATCCGAGAGGTGCAAAATATTCTTAATGAAGAATTTTGTCATTGAAAAATGTTTTGTGTAAGGTCAAAAGCTTTTCATTACACAGAAGTAATTTTATGGTAGCTTGAGATTTTTCAATAGGACAAATTTATTAAGTGTTTTTGATAAATGTTCACACTATATTAGGAATTTCCATCTGGATAGGCTAGTTGTGGTTGGCCTCAAAAGTCATGGTGACTGATCATACCTTTCTGGCTGAGCCTACACCATGTGGCAGGGGACTAGCAGAAGCTGTTTTTACTCACAGACTCCCTAGAAAAATGAAGGGACAGTCTGCAATGGGGACTCCATTATTTCATCCTTTATTATTGTTTCTCTGGAGTTCTTGATCTGTCACAGGAGTGCTCGATTGAGTTGGCTCTTTCCATCCTTCAGGGATATCTGCTATAGATGTTTACTGGACAAGGAAGTTGCCACATAGTGTATATTAATAGTTGATCCCAAGTAATTTTAAAATAAGCAGTAGTCATTAAGAGCCAGTCTGTCTTCAGATACACATGCACGTGCACAACTTCCACTGGCTTCATTACACACACACACACACACCCCTACCTTGATTGAACAATTTGGGCTTCTGCTTGCTAAGCGAAAGATTTACTAGACATGGTAATGTCATTCAGTTCCACAGAGTGGAGCCACCATTACTAGAGCAGGAGGACTAGGGGGAGGTAAAGAAGGAAAGAGTTGGTTTGGACTCTTTTTCTAACTGAGAAAACTAGGGGCCTAAATTATCTCCAAAGGATTTTTTTGTCCAGGTCTCCCTCTGTCTTTGGAAGTAGGGAGTTCAGCTCCACAGCACTCTTCCCCACTGAACACGGCCATATGAATGGCTCTTCAAAGCAGATCAGCTCAGGGCATGGAGTGGGCCAGGGGATCCATGTGCTACAGATACTATCTCTGCAGAAGCAAGTATGCAATATTTTAAAAAATGGAAGATTTCCATAATGAACTGAATAATAATGAGCTCATGCACAAGTTTACCAAATAATTCCAGGACATGTTGATATGAATGAATGGCCCAGGCCCATTAAGCTATTCTCTGTTGGCTTAAAAGGGGGACCAGGATCAAAATACATTTGTGGACATCATATAAATGAGAACTCAATAGTAATAAAAGGTAGCAACAGTGGAGGCTTAGGCTACTGCTGTTTTGTACGAACAAATGCAGATTTCAAACCCTTATATTACTGAGGTATTAGAGTTTTATATTAGAACTTAAAATTTACTATAGTCTCTGTTCTGACTCTGTCTCAATTTGGGATCGCAGGAGTGGCATGTTTTGATTTATATTAAAATGATGCCTCTTAAACTTCAAAGAACAAGTAAGAGTCAGACACGCTGAAAAGAAGAAAATAAAAACGAGACCCTAGCATCATGGTCCAGTTGAGAGCAAGCACAATCAAAGAGCTATCATTACCCTACCACAGCAGCTTCGTCTGAAATCAGCAAGTTGAAATTCAATAAAGGCAAATGCAAAGTACTTCACTTAGGAAGGCAAAATCAAATGCACAACTACAAAATGGAGACTAACTGACTAGATGGGAGTACTGCTGAAAAGGATCTGGGGGTATAGTGAATCACAAATTGATCGAGTCAGCTTTGTGATGCAGTTATGAATAAGGCTGGGGTGTAATGCATCATTCTGGGGTGTAATAACAGGAGTGTCATATGTAAGAGATGGGAAGTTATTGTCCCCCTCTACTCAGCATTGGTGAGGCCTCAGGTAGAGTAGTGTGTCCAGTTTTGGGTGCTACACTTTAGGAATGATGTGGACAAATTGGAGAGAGTTCAAAGGATAGCAACAACAATGGTAGATGGTTTAGAAAACCTGACCTCTGTGAAAAGGTTTTTTAAAAAACAAACAAAAAATAAGTGCGTGTGTTTAGTCTTCAGAAAAGAAGACTGAGGGGTGACCTGATAAACCCTCAAATGTGTTAAGGATGGTGATCAGTTGTTCTGTGTTGACAGAAGGTAGGACAAGGAATGGCCTTAATCTGCTTCTAAGGGAAGTTGAGGAATTCCTGTCATTGGAGCTTTTTAAGAACAGGTTAGAAAATCACCTGTCAGGGATTGTCTAAATATATTTGGTCCTGCCTCAGAGCAGGAGAATGGACTAGATGACTTCTCAAGGTCTCTTCTAGCTCTACAAGTTCTGTGAATCTATTATTCTAATATTTAATGTTAATTTAATTGAGTAAATGAGACCACAGCCTGAAAATTGGGAATGCCACTTTTTCTGGTCAGACAATCAAATTTGAAGTGTTAGTTGCCATGGACACATGATCAGAATTGCATTTTTCCAACTAATTGTCCACTCTGTGGACCCCTCTACTGGGGTAACGAGATGGCTTCCAGAGGAAGCCCTGGAAGAAACTGTCCATATAGCTCCACTGGAGCTGTGCTGCCACGAGAAAGAATAGGAGCAGCACTGGATCTGACCTTGTGGGCCAGAGGTACTGAAATCTGAACACTTTCCATTCCACAGCATTGGTGGAAAACAATGTGGGGAACTCTGCCAAGGTTTGCAGGGGGGGTTTCTATGGGAGAGGGTGATATCACTTTTTTGTTTGTTTGTTTTTCAAGTATTTCATACAGCCACAGCCATCACTGATTATCTTTAGCTATATTAAAACAAATTCTTCCTTGGTTTATTTCCTTTGACTTCAGTGATAGTTTTGAATTTGATCCTCTGACTTTATTACTTCAGCCTTTTCTGGCATCTGTATTCTATAGGAATCAATGTTTTATTGAGCCTATATAGTATTTAAGTGTTATCATGGAAGTGTTTTATCAATAGTAGTCATTTTATTTTCAATAGCCACTTAGCTTCCTTCCACTAAGAGTCCAGCTGGTTTGGACTGCTTACAGGTCCACTTGCAGGGTTTTGTGCAGCTCAGCTCAGAAATTCCACTCTGTAGGTATTCTGGACAAGATTTTTGAAAAAGTGCCATTTTCTGTAGCTATAAGCCACCCTAATTCATATTTGCTTTTTAAAAAATTAAAATGCTCCACTTCTACAGGCTAGATAGGAGTAGACAGTAAGGGTCTATGAAATCATAGTATTTAACACATTCTCATTATATCAGCAAAAACATTGTTCTGTAACTTGGCAGGTTATTTTGAGGATAGTACAGCTATTGCCCCTTCAGCATCCACAGGAGAAAGGATGAAATCCCAGTGGATCACCTCTCATGGTCCACAGGGAGCATGAAAGGGAGAAGTGATGCCTGACTCCTGAATCTTCTCTCCAGGCATCAGGCTGTACTGGCAGGGATGTGGGGCAAAAGGAGAGCTGGAGGGGAGGAAACTCCATGGTGTCATTTGCCTCCCTTCGTCCCTCCAAAAATCTACCAAAACCAGAGTACTGGGGTTAATTAATGTACCCACTTACTTCCTTTGCCATCTGTCAAGGCTCTTTCCCTACTCTGAACTTTAGGGTACAGATGTGGGGGCCTGCATGAAAACTTCTAGCTTAACTACCAGCTTAGATCTGGTCTGCTGCCACCACTCCCAATGTGCTAATTCCGTTCCCTGGGTAGTCTTGAGAGACTCTTCACCAATTCCCTGGTGAATACAGATCCAAACCCTTTGGATCTTAAAACAAGGAGAAATTAATCATTCCCCCTCCTCTCTCCCACCAGCTCCTGGTGGATCAAGATCCAACCCCCTTGGATCTAAAAAACAGGGAAAATCAATCAGGTTCTTAAAAAGAAGGCTTTTAATTAAAGAAAAAGGTAAAAATCATCTCTGTAAATCAGGCTGGAAAATAACTTTACAGGGTAATCAAACTTAAAGAGCCCAGAGGACCCCCCTCTAGCCTTAGGTTCAAAGTTACAGCAAACAGAGGTAAACACCCTAGTAAAAGGTACATTTACAAGTTGAGAAAATAAAGATAAAACTAACATTCCTTGCCTGGCTGTTTACTTACAAGTTTGAAATATGAGAGACTTGTTCAGAAAGATTTGGAGAGCATGGATTGATGTCTGGTCCCTCTCAGTCCCAAGAGCGAACTTTCCCCAAAAACAAAGAGCACAAACAAAAACTTTCCCCCACCAAGATTTGAAAGTATCTTGTCCCCTTATTGGTCCTTTGGGTCAGCCAGGTTACCTGAGCTTCTTAACCCTTTACAGGGAAAAGGATTTTGGAGTCTCTGGCCAGGAGGGATTTTATAGTATTGTACATCGGAGGGCTGTTGCCCTTCCCTTTATAGTTATGACACGCCCCCCAAATCACAGATAATGTTGGACAGCCGGTTCCACACTGGCTGTGTTTCTTCCTGGAGCTCTAGGAGAAAACAGAGTTAATAAGACATATGCACCTTTAGACGTACTGCTGATTATATAAAAACTAACAATATGTCCCACATTCCAAGAACAATTTTTAACCAGTTGATTCTGGGAAACTTTCCCGGGAAAGTGCATCAGCCACTTTGTTAGAAGCTCCTGAAATGTGTTGTATTTCAAAATCAAAATCTTGGAGAGCTAAACTCCACCGAAGAAGTTTTTTGTTATTCCCCTTGGCATGTATGAAGCCACGTTAGCGCAACATGGTAGGTTTGTAGTTGGAAATGCCGTCCCCAAACGTATGGGCGTAGCTTTTCCAGTGCATACACAATGGCGTAGCATTCCTTTTCGCTGATTGACCAGTGGCTTTCCCTCTCAGACAGTTTCTTGCTGAGAAACACAACAGGATGGAATTCTTGATCTGGTCCTTCCTGCATTAAAACTGCTCCCACACCCCACTCGGACGCATCTGTGGTTACTAGGAACGGTTTGTCAAAGTCTGGGGCCCTTAGCACAGGGTCAGACATGAGTGTCGCCTTAAGCTGGTTAAAGGCCTTTTGACGCTCATCAGTCCACTGAACTGCATTTGGCTGTTTCTTTCTGGTTAGGTCTGTCAGTGGGGCAGCGATTTGGCTGTAGTGTGGTACAAATCTCCTATAATATCTGGCCAAGCCTAAGAAGGATTGGACCTGTTTCTTTGACTTTGGAACCGGCCACTTTTGGATAGCATCCACTTTGGCCTGCAGGGGATTTATAGTTCCTTGACCCACCTGGTGCCCCAGGTAAGTCACCCTGTTTTGGCCTATTTGACAGTTTTTAGCCTTAACACTTATTCCTGCCTGCCTGATGCGCTCGAAGACTTTTTCCAGTTGCTCCAGGTGTTCTGCCCATGAATCAGACAAAAATGACCACATCATCGAGGTAGGCAACTGCAGATTCTCCCAATCCTGCTAGGAGACCATCTACAAGTCTTTGGAAGGTGGCAGGTGCATTTCGCAGCCCGAAAGGGAGCACATTAAATTCATACACCCCTGCCTGGGTGATGAAGGCTGACCTTTCCTTGGCGGGTTCATCTAGTGGTACTTGCCAGTACCCCTTAGTTAAGTCTAAGGTAGAGATGAATTGGGCATGTCCCAATTTCTCCAATAGCTCATCTGTGCGTGGCATTGGATAGTTGTCAGGACAAGTTACAGCATTTAGCTTACGGTAGTCCATGCAAAAGCGTATTTCGCCATCTGGTTTGGGAACTAGAAGCACTGGAGATACCCATGCACTGTTAGAGGGGCGGATTATACCCATCTGTAGCATGTCCTGGATCTCCCTTTTTATAGCAGTTTGGGCATGAGGTGACTCCCGGTAAGGTGGGGTTCTAATTGGGTGAGCATTATCTGTGTCAATGGAGTGGTATGCCCGTTCGGTCTGTCCTGGGGTGGTTGAGAACATTGGCGCAAAGCTAGTGCACAGCTCCTTGATCTGCTGCCGCTGCAGACATCCAAGGGTCGCGGAGAGGTTCACCTCTTCCATGCCATCGTCACTTTTTCCTTCGTGGTAGACACCTTCAGGCCACTCCGCGTCATCTGTTTCCTGGGCTGTAAACTGGAAAACCTTTAATTCTCTGGAATAAAAGGGTTTAAGAGAATTATCTTAGGCTTTATGTTGGAGGTGGGGGATGCTATGAAATAGTTAACAGCTCCTAGGCGCTCTTGGACCATGAATGGTCCTTCCCACGACGCTTCCATTTTATGGGCCTGGAGCGCCTTTAAGACCATGACTTGGTCTCCTACTTTGAAGGACCGTTCTCTGGAATGTTTATCATACCAAGCCTTTTGCTCTTCCTGAGCATCCTTTAGGTTTTCTTTAGCAAGGGCTAAAGAGTGTCAGAGGGTGCTTTGTAGGTTGCTTACAAAGTGTAGAATGTTAGTTCCCGGAGAAGGCGTAAACCCCTCCCATTGCTGCTTCACCAACTGTAATGGCCCCTTAACCCCACAGCCATACACAAGTTCAAATGGTGAAAATCCTAAACTGGGATGTGGTACAGCCCTGTAGGCAAAAAGCAACTGCTGCAACACTAGGTCCCAATCATTGGAGTGTTCATTTACGAATTTACGTATCATGGCCCCCAAAGTTCCATTAAACCTCTCCATCAGGCCATTGGTTTGATGGTGGTAAGGGGTGGCAACCAAGTGATTCACCCCATGAGCTTCCTACTGGTTTTTCATGGTCCCTGCCAGGAAATTAGTTCCCGAATCTGTAAGGATGTCAGAGGGCCAACCTACCCTGGCAAAAATGTCTGCTAATGCCTGGCACACACTTTTAGCCCTGGTGTTGCTTAAGGGTACTGCTTCCAGCCATCAGATAGCAAAATCCATGAAAGTCAGTATGTACTGCTTTCCTCTGGGTGTCTTCTTTGGGAAAGGACCCAGAATATCCATAGCTACTCTCTGAAATGGGACCTCAATTATGGGTAGTGGCTGGAGAGGGGCTTTGACCTGGTCTTGGGGCTTTCCCACTCGTTGGCACACCTCACCTCATAATTAGCAACGTCCTTGCCCATTCCCTCCCAGTGGAAGGATTTCCCCAACCGGTCTTTGGTTCTGTTCACCCCAGAATGACCACTGGGAGGATCTTGGGCTAAGCTCAAGAGCTTCACCCAACACTTAGTGGGAACTACCAACTGTCTTTGAGGATGCCAGTCTTCCTGGTGCCCACCAGAAAGAGTCTCCTTGTATAAAAGTCCTTGTTCTACAACAAACCGGGATCGGTTAGAAGAGCTGAGAGGTGGTGGGGTTCTCTGGGCTGCTGCCCAAGCTTTCTGAAGGCTGTCATCTGCTTCCTGCTCAGCCTGGAACTGTTCCCTGGATGCTGGAGACATCAGTTCTTCCTTGGACTGTGGACTTGGGCTTGGTCCCTCTGGAAGCGCTGCAGGTGCTGGGGCTGTTTCCATTGACTGTGAACCGCTGTCCGCTGGTGCACCATGTTGTATTTCAGGCTCTGGCTGAGCCTCTTGGGTAGGGTTATCTGCTGCTTCTGCCAGTTCAGGCTCGCTGGTGCACTCTGGTGTTCGAGTTGTAGACGGGTTTGCAAATGCTGTACTCAGTGCTGTCCATGGTTCTGGTGCTGGTTGTGTTGCCAGTTCCAGTTCTGGAACTGGCTTTGGCTGGGTCTCTGGGATTGGATCCACTATGGCTATTGCAGTCGTTGGCAGGGGATCCGGTTCCACCACCTTTGTCTGGGTCTCTGGTAACACAGACGGGGCCTTGGTGGACGGCTCAGGAACAGGGATGGGGGTGAAAGCTTGCTTAGCCTGGCTGCGGGTGACTATTTCCACCCTCTTGGCTAGCTTCACATGATTGGCCAAGGCTTCCCCCAGCAGCATGGGGATGGGATAGTTGTCATAGACTGCAAAAGTCCACATTCCTGACCAGTCCTTGTACTGGACATGTAACCTGGCTGTAGGCAAGGTTACAGAATGTGACATGAAGGGTTGAATTGTCACCGGAGCCTCCGGGTTGATGAGTTTGGGGTCCACTAAGGATTGGTGGATAATCAACCCTTGTGCCCCAGTGTCCCTCCACGCGATAACCTTCTTTCCGCCCACTCTCAAGGTTTCCCTTCGCTCTGAGGGTATGAGAGAGGCATCTGGGCCTGGGGATCTTTGGTGTGATTGTGGTGTAATGAACTGTAATCGGTTGGGGTTCATGGGGCAGTGGGCCTTTATATGTCCCAGTTCATTACATTTAAAACATCGCCCTGCTAAGGTATCACCGGGGTGATGTTGGTTCGTGGAGACTAGTGTGGTGGGGTGAGAAGGCATCTGGGGTTTCCCTTGGGATGTAGGTGGGGCCTTGGGTTGTCCCCAGTGGTAAGAGTTTGTTTCAGGTTGCCCCTTCTGATATTCGCTCCAACTGCTACTAGTTTTTTTCTTTTCTGCCACCTCCACCCATTTGGCTCCAATCTCCCCCGCCTCGGTTACAGTTTTGGGCTTTCCATCTAGGATGTACCTTTCTATTTCCTCAGGACACCTTCTTAAAAACTGCTCCATTTGCATTAGGAAGGGCAACTCTTCTGTAGATTTAACATTTGCTCCTGATATCCAGGCATCCCAATTTTTCCCAGTGTGGTAGGCATGTCGGGTAAATGACACGTCTGGTTTCCACCTGAACCGCCGACGGGCATGCTCGAGTGTTAGCCCCATTCTGATTCTGGTCTTGTTTTTAAAAAGTTCATAACTATTCATGTGTTTCTTAGGCATTTCAGCCGCCACCTCTGCTAAGGGTCCTCTGAGTTGCGGCCTCAGCTCTACCATGTACTGGTCTGTAGTGATGCTGTACCCCAGGTAGGCCCTTTCAAAATTTTCTAAGAAGGCCTCAGTATCATCGCCTGCCTTGTAGGTGGGGAATTTTCTGGAAAGGGAAGCGGTACCTGGAGAGGGGCTGCTAGGGTTGGCTGGATTATTCTGCCTAGCCCTTGCTAATTCCAGTTCATGCTTCCTCTCTCTTTCTCTCTCCTCCATCTCTTTCTCTCTCTGCTCCATAGCTCTCTCATCAGCTTCTTTCTCGAGTTTTTTTAATTGGAGCAGTCTCTGATGTTTCCTTTCATTTTCTTCTGCTTCTAGTCTGGCCAGTTCTAGTTTGTTAGCTGCTTCACTGGTAGTCATTTTCCTGTTTTCTTGTGCTGGGCCTCACCCCTTTGCAGTTCACTGAAACTGGGATGCACTCAGCTCAGGGCTGCTTAGGTAACAGAGACTTTCTAACTAGCTATCCCCGAGAGGTAGAAAGAAAAAAAAACAATTCAGCTTTAAATTCCTTTTGCCAGCTGTTTGCTCACTGCTTGAACCCTTCTCTTAACAAAGACCCTTGTTAAAAAAGCTTAACACCTCTGCATTCAGGCAAGGATAGATAAGATATGCATCTACCTTCAGCTCTGCTTTCCAAGCAGCTAGAAAGGAGAAAAAAAATCTTACTGGCTTTTGGTTTAAAATGATCCCACCACTCTGCCACCATGTCAAGGCTCCTTCCCCACTCTGAACTTTAGGGTACAGATGTGGGGGGCCTGCATGAAAACTTCTAAGCTTTTAACTACCAGCTTAGATCTGGTCCGCTGCCACCACTCCCAATGTGCTAATTCCCTTCCCTGGGTAGTCTTGAGAGATTCTTCACCAATTCTCTGGTGAATACAGATCCAAACCCTTTGGATCTTAAAACAAGGAGAAATTAACCATCCCCCGTCCTCTCTCCCACCAACTCCTGGTGGATCAAGATCCAACCCCCTTGGATCTAAAAAAACAGGGAAAATCCATCAGGTTCTTAAAAAGAAGGCTTTTAATTAAAGAAAAAGGTAAAAATCATCTCTGTAAATCAGGATGGGAAATAACTTTACAGGGTAATCAAACTTAAAGAGCCCAGAGGACCCCCCTCTAGCCTTAGGTTCAAAGTTACGGCAAACAGAGGTAAACACCCTAGTAAAAGGTACATTTACAAGTTGAGAAAACAAAGATAAAACTAACACGTCTTGCCTGGCTGTTGTTTACACGTTTGAAATATGAGAGACTTGTTCAGAAAGATTTGGAGAGCATGGATTGATGTCTGGTCCCTCTCAGTCCCAAGAGCAAACTTTCCCCAAAAACAAAGAGCACAAACAAAAACCTTCCCCCCACCAAGATTTGAAAGTATCTTGTCCCCTTATTAGTCCTTTGGGGTCAGCCAGGTTACCTGAGCTTCTTAACCCTTTACAGGATTTTGGAATCTCTGGCCAGGAGGGATTTTATAGTATTGTACACAGGAAGGCTGGTGCCCTTCCCTTTATAGTTATGACACCATCAGATACTTCCTCCCTGAGGGTTCTGGAGAAAATGGCAAGCGGGGAAGACCCCTGAGAGCATAATTTGGTTATGGTGAGGGCACATGGCTTCTGTGTACTTTGAGATCTGTTACCTTATGGTGGAGGTGCAGCCACTTGGATCTTTCTGCAGAGGGAAAACCTATCTACTCCTGTCAGAGGACTTTCTGGGTAACACAGTAAGAGTTTCATTCAAATTGTTTCATGTCCTCCTGACCACATAGCCTGTGTGAGGGACATCTGGGCTCTGTTGTAAATACATGCCTGTTCTTAAGGAGAAAGCTGCTTAATTGCAAGGTATAAATGAGAAGACAGGAAAAAATTATATTTAGAAAATAAATTGCTCTTTATCAGAAATGCCTAGTAGCTTGGCAGAGCAGTTAAAAATAAAGGCATTAACTGTGAAGACGTACAGTTCTTTTCAGTTCATGTTGTACAGCAGCCAAGGAGCAGACTGTAGCTTTGTCTCCCACTAGCATTTGATAAAAAAAAAATCTGTTAGATGAAAACACAAATAGGTGATCTATCTACTTTGTTGTCTACTCAGTGTTTTGTGGCAAATGTCTGCTGCTTTTTACTGCATGACTCACAATATGATAGAAATCTGAGCAGTGGCTTTGCATAAACTTGTGAGTGGGGGGATGGGCGCTGGCTGCAGTGATTGCAGTATTCAAGCCTCGCTTAGTTTATCTGTTCAGCACAGGTCAATAGGCTTTCTGATTTTGAACTGAAATGTGACATGCGGCGGTGGGTGGAATCCGGGGTGATAAAAGGTCTTGATAGAATGAAGAAACCAGACAGTTTTTGATCAAAGCCCTGCAGGTGCCTTACAGGTAAATTGACGTTTTATGGATTGCTTGCTGTAGCAGTTCCTCACTTTTTTTTAATTATTATTCGGAGGATGTGCTTAACTGTAGTGGCTGCTGATCACAAACCATAGTCAGTCCACCTTTTCTGTAAAAATAGGAAGAAGGTTTTTCCTAATGCCATTCTTGTCCTCTCCATTTGCTAGAGTATTTACTGGTTAAAACTGAAAGTTAATCCTGCTGGGTGAAATGTTGGTTTTATTTCTGACAATATTTGTTTTTCAGTAGTGAAATATTAAGGGCAGATAAACTTGATCATGACCTTTTGCTTCTCCCTAGCTACCATTAAATACAGCTGGATTCACTCAGTTGCTTTAATAACACATAACAGTGGCTTTTTGTTGTATTTTAGTCATTTTGTTAGCATATTCTAAAGTGAAAGCTTACACTATACAATTACAGTTTTCATTCTTAAATCCAATGAATGACTTAAGGAACTGAAATCACAAGTGTAGCTTTATGAATATGCTTAATAACAATTATGATGGGCCCAGTAAACACAAATAGAATCAATCTGTCATTACACCTGCTCATACAGATTTTGCTAAGAAGCTGAAGTTTGGGATAATATTGTGACTGACCTTGAAAAGAGCTCTTGGAAGAAAGCTGCATTACAAGTTGTGGCAAGGCACCGCTTCTGCCTCACCAAACTTAGCACTCCCTCCTCTGGCAGGGACAGGACCTGGGGTAAACCAGCCCCCCACTCTAGAGCGTCTTCCCTCTTCAGGGTTTGTTTCTCAGAGCCTTCCCAGTTGGTCTCGGGCAGGCCTGAGGAGTGCTCCTCTGCCAAACAAAGGGAAAAAGTCTATAATGCACCGAAACAAAAGGGGAATATCTTTCCCTGGCCCCGGCCCCCTCCCCCTCACTGGGGCAGGTGTTGTCCTGTCGCTGGCCCTGGGGTGTCAGTCCTTCCCTTAAACAGGCACTGGGTTTGGGGTGTCTCCCCTATGGGGAGGAGCACAGTCTCTCACACTGGAGAAGCCTATCTTCCCTGCTGCTGCCAGCCTTGCAACAGTTTATCTCCCCCCACCCCCAAGAGATTTTAACAGGTTTCAGGCAGCCCTTAAGTGGACTCAGGTATCCCTAATTGATCTGAAGTAACTCCTTCCCAGCTTGTTGGAAAAAGGGCCTTTAGCATTCTAGGGCTAATATACCTGTTTTCCCAGACCCTCCTGCAGCCGTCTGGCCTGACTTTGTCACATAGTATAATTTTTTTAAAACTGCAGGCTTGATTAGTATGTACAGCTTAAATTAATGTATTGATAGCAGAAAAATATATATTTGGAGTACAAGTTTATGAAGTATTTTTAGTTTTTGTATGTGACTTGCATACACAAACTCTCCCCAACTGTTTAACTATTAGCATTTATTCAAAGGGAGACTTCAGGTTTAAGAAGCAAATTAGCTACCTTAGTCAGAAAAATGCTACATTTAGCAAATATTAGTGAAGCTGGTATGGAGGGGAAAATATAAAAAGGGCTTTGAGAAATGAAGTAGCAGGAATTCTTCCTTCAAACCTTAGCTGAAAATCAGTAGCTTTTTTCTCAGTTCACACTGCCAAAACTCTTGTCAAGGACCTTACTTTATATCTTGTCTACTGTAGCTTCCTCTTCACAGTCTTTGACTCTTCCATCTTTGTTTCACCTCAAGTCCATCCAAAACACTACTGCTGTTGAGATCATCTCCCTGGCCTGTTGTGACTACATCACCTCTCTCTGAAGCCTTCCACTAGCTCTCTCTTTTCTCCATCACATCAAATACAAATGTCTTGTCCTTACTTTCAAGAATCTTCATAATTTACTCCGGGGCTATCTACCCAGTTGTCAACCACCTGATTTCTTCCACCAGTGATGTGTTTGTATTAATTTAGATGGAATATAGAGGCCCAAATATGTTAACATAACCCTGTCACATCCAACATTAAGCTGTTTTAACAAGGTTCAGGGTTTGGTATATAGAGACCTCAGACTACTTAATATCATGGCAAACACCATTAAAATCTTTTATTAAAGATACAAAAAAGAAGGAAAAACAGAGCATTTGAAATATAAAGTATTAAATAAGGTTTTCATTTTAACAATATCCCTTTAGCTGGAGTGATTTTTTTAGAAAGAAAAACCCATTTGTTTGACAGTCTTAGATGGTAATAATACTTTTCCTTTTGTGGAAAAAAAAGTTAGTTAAGGTGGGCTGGAGCTGTTGTTAACATCTGAACTCATTTACTAAAAAAACAAAACGAGACAAACACATACAAGAGAAGGAGAAAAGACCAGTAAAGATAGAAAATGCAGATCCTGTCTCTGTTGTTGACTTTCACATGCAACCTCACTACTGGAAAAACACAGGCATGACACACATGTACCAGCATTGAGCTATGTAGGGCATAGCTTTCAGTTGCCTCTTTCTGGACACATAATGGTGAAGCTTGCTCCAGTAGCCAAATGTTATGTCCAGAGTCTCTTTCAGTAAGAACCCAAAAAGGGAGTGATGAGCATAGCTCATCTTCTCATTATTTTGTCCACCACTTAGGGCCTAATTTCCAATACACCAGTTTTGGTTTATTGATTTTCGGTCTCACGCTGTTTTTGTTTGCAGGCCTGATCTCAAGATAATCCTTCAGTTATATCAGTAGGCCTTTTTTGTTTGTACTTTTTGTCTCCCTTTTGCACCTTTTCCCCATCAACATTTATTGTTACAGGGTATTGTGATGCTTTATGAACTTTTACTCACTTTTTACAGTTGAGCTCAGAATTAGGGTAAATTTGTAGGCCCAATTATCAAACATAATCTCTCTCTTTTATGAACCATTTCCTCCTAGGATTGGACATTTGTTCATAAAATTACGAACAAAAATCTTATTTTAGTTTAAACAGATAGTAAAGAAAAGGGTATTTGATTATATTTTAAGATTTGCAAATTCCTTATCCCAAAATTGGGATTAATAAGTCTTATTTGGTTACTTGTTACTAAAATTACAGTTAAACCTTTTGGATATGAACAAAGCTAAAAAAAATACAACTCACTTAATTTGCAGCCAAAAGAAAACTTAAACTGCTGCTGTTTGTGTTAGTAAGATGTTTAGAAACAAACCAGCTCTTACGGTTTGCATACTTCTTTGGCTGTAGGCCCAGAATGGGTAAAGATGACAAAAACTTTTTTGTTTTGTTTTGCTGTGTGCATAGTAAAAGCTGTACATTTACACAAATCATGCAAATTTTATGCACTAGGTGTTAAATTTGCTTACTTGGAGAAAAACTTTAGCTCTGATGGTAATTTTACTGGAGTGTGTTACCTGCTTTAAAAAGAAGCAGCAAAATGATGGTCAATCTGTTTTTTTTTTAAGATATCTTATCTCCTAGAACTGGAAGGGACCTTGAAAGGTCATAGAGTCCAGCCCCTTGTCTTCACTAGCAGGACCAAGTACTGATTTTGTCCCAAATCCCTAAGTGGCCCCCTCAAGGATTGAACTCATAACCCTGGATTTAACAGGCCAATGCTAAAACCACTGAGCTATCCCTCCCCCTCTGGAACCATTTTTGTATTTGAGTCATTTGCAACACCCAGAGGTTGTTCACAGGAATTTTTAGTCTGACAGACCTTGCCTGCCTGTTTTACCCCCAACGTTTCTGAGGACAACAGGGCCATTGTGGCAACTTAGCCCATCCTGGGGAGCTAACCTGCAGTACTAGCACAGAGTTGTCTTACATGCACAGAAAAACAAAAAAATTGACAGCAACAACAAAAACATTCCAAAATCAAGAAAAAACATTTTCAAAACCACAAAACAATCACAAAAAGTTGGTGCTGTGACAGCCTGCGTTTTGAAATTCAGTTCAGTCAGTGCAGTAGGAGTCCTGAATTAAGCTGGCATTCTAACAAAAGAGTTACCCAAGATGTTGTTTCCATAAAAGTTTACTTTAGCCACTTCACCTTCAACACTTTAAAATATTTCATTTTACTACTTTTGCTGTGTCTTGAAAATGTTTTTTCATTAAATCTTCAAAATTATTATCAGTTACAGAAATTACAAACCTCAAAATAAGAGAAAACAAAGCATTTGTTAAAAGGTTAAAAAATTAACAATTGCTATAAAATAATTAACATTCTCTTAAAACATTGTTAAACAAGGTTTGGGGTTTGGTATACAGAAACATCAGCCTGCTAGTACCATGGCAATGCATTTCTAAATATTATTCTATCCATTTATTGAAGATAAAAGAAGGGAAAGCAATTAAAGCATTTGAAATGTAAAACATTAAGTAGGACTTTCATTTTAACAACAACCCTTGTTCCTTTTCCCTTTAGCTGGAAAGAGTATTTAGAAGGAAAACCCTACTTGTTTCACTGTCTCTTAGATGGTGGTAATAACTGTCCTTTTGGGGAAAAAGAAATTAGTTTAAGTGGGCTGGAGCTGTTGTTAATGTCTGATCCCATTTACTAAAACACAAAACCAGACAAACACATACAAGAGAAGAAGAAAAGAACAGTCAAGATAGAAAATGTAGCTTCTGTCTCTGGTGTTGACTTTCACTTGCAACTTCACTGCTGGAAAAACACAGGCATAGCACACAGTCTTATCAGCCACTCCAAAATCTGGCAAAATAGTACTAGCACTGGGCTTTTTACGGCATTGCTTTTAGCTACCTCTTTTGGCTCACAGGCTCATAGCAACAGGGCCGGCTTTAGGAGGTGCGGGGCCCGATTTGACGGGGCCCCAGCAGGGATGACTCACCCAGCGGCACTCCGGGTCTTCCGCGGCACTGAAGGACCCGCCGCCGAAGGCCCGATGAGTACACCCCCCTCATCTGACCCCCCCATCTCCTGACCCCGACTGCCCCCCTCAGAAACTACAACCCATTAACCCCCCCTGCTCCTTGTCCCCTGACCACTCCTTCCCAAGCCCCCCCACCCTAACTGCCCCCCAGGACCCCACCCTCTACCCAACTCGCATTGCTCCCTGTCCCCTGACTGCCCCGACCCCATCCACCACCACCCCGACAGACCCCCAGGCCTAACCAACCCCCCCCTTCCCCATCCCCTGACTGCCCCCCCAGAACCTCTGCCCGATCCAACAAGCCACCGCTTGTTTCTGAACCCTCCCAGGCTTCCCGCGTGAACATCTGATTCGCAGGAAGCAAGGGAGGGGGAGGAGAAGGGGAGGAGCATTCAGGGGAGGAGGGGGAGGTGAGGTGAGCTGGGGTCGGGGGTGGGGCGGACAGCAGCCAGAGCTTGGGAACCGGCTCCAGCTCACCACTGGGCGCGGGGCCTGATTCAGCAGGGGAATTGGCCTAAAGCCGGCCCTGCATAGCAATGTTGCAAAATATACAGTCTTGGCCGGCTAAGGCAGATTTATTAAACAGAAGGCAAAAGAAAAGAGATAGGAAAGAAGAGAAGAAATAAGGTAGGGGAAGGAAAAGAGTGTGTGTGTGTGTGTGTGTGAGAGAGAGAGAGAGAGAGTAAGCCTCACATCCTGGAATCTAGCTGGAGCTGGTAAAGGTGGCAATGTCATCTGGGCCTCTCTCTGGCCTGATTTGGACAACTGCGCTGTTTATTCAGCAATGTTGTCAGCTTCTCTTACAAGCACCTGCGTGCTGTTTTCCATGTTGTCCCTATGTGTGCAATTCCCTCCCTGATAAATCCATAAAACTACTTTCCCATCCTCCTTCCAATCTCTTCTTAAGATTTTCACTTCTAGCATAATGCCTAGACTCAGAACACTGTTGGCTGGTAATGGCTAGTAGAGATGGTCATAACATGGAATTCTCATTCTTCAGGAAATTCCAGAATTTCAATAATAATAATATTGTTCCACATCGGAACAAAACTTGCTATTTCAAAAATTCATGTGAAATGTGTGGGTGGGCGATGGAAGTCAGAAATGTTCCTTTCGAAGAACTGAAACAACATTCCATTTGGACTCTTTCAAAACTAAATTGAGTAGGCTGCCCATCTGGTAGGTCCTCAAGAAGCTGAGAACTGGAAAGTCCTGACTTGAGCTGTTTGCCAGAAGCTGGGAATTAGCGACAGGGGATGGAGCACTTGATGATTACCTGTTCTGTTCAGGCCCTCTGAAGCACCAGGCATTGGCCACTGTCGGCAGACAGGATGAGGGGCTAGATGGACCTTTGGTCTGTTCTTATGGCTCTCAGGGCTTCCAGTTTCTCTGCTATAGAGTGGGAAGCCTGACAGTTCAGAGAGTCCCAGCTCTGTGGCAGCCTGTGCAATGGGTGAGCTGCCAGGAAACCAGCTTCCTTCAGAAGATTCAGCTAAATCAACAGTTCCTGCAAGCTATTTCGATTTGTACAAATCCGTATTTTTGGACAGAAAAATGTTCCGTCTGAAAATTTCTGACCAGCTTTAACGGCTACTGATCTACTTATTTGCCTCCACCAACATGAAAAATAAATATTAACACAATTAGTTCACACAGTTAATGGTATGAAAATATGTGCTTCTATTAGTGTTACCCTATTCTACTTTGCCCCCAACCCCACTTGGTCATTTCACCTTTTAGATGAAATATAACAAAACTAAAATTGTAATCTCTTTGGACAGGGCAGTCTTTTACCGTATGTCTATACAGCAGCTTAGCACAATGGGGCCCCAACCTGGTTGAGACCTCCTAGAGTCTAGGACCTAGATGGTACTCTAACACAAATAAAAAAGAAGCAGCCAATTTGATTTAGGCTTAGTCATTTTAAACTTGGGAAGGCTATTGAATACGAGTGAGAGAGTTGATTGAATGCTGCGTTACGACTCCATTAAGTTTACAGTGTGGGCATCTAGGGAGGTGATTAACTAAAGGAATTGCAGTACTCAGTATGGCAAGTGATTAACCCTTAGATGTGTGGATATATGTATGCCTATCTCATTCATTTATTAGGCTATAAATATTCCAAGGTTGAGGCAAGATCTAAAGTCAGTGATCATTAATGTTAATTTCTCTGTTGGCATATTGTAGATGTGCAAAGCAATTAGACCAAGTGACAAATGCTTGCTCCTGAGTTTAGAGTCTAAACAAATATTTTAAACTAATGATAAAACAATATAGTTCACAATATGGTAATTCTGAGCTGTCAAGGATCATTGGAAATTAATTTACATTTAAATATGCTAAATTAATGGGAAACATTTAAAAATAAAGGGCCTAGTTCTACCATGAATATTGAATAAAAATAGGAGCAACTGCCTATTCTTTGTTGCCTATGATGAACATGCTCACTGGAAGGGACTTTTAATATTTTCATTCTAGACCTATATTTTCCATGGAATTTTTTTCACTTGGGCTTTAAACATGCAACATGTGTACTGTTGATGATTATTACTAAACCTGTTTATTACTCATTTCTTTCAGTGAACATTACAAAGGATTGTATTGTATAAGCAAAACAGAATAAAATTTAAGTCAGATGAATTATTTGAAGATTTAAGATTCCCTTTGTGCTCAGTCCAGTCCTGTGATATGTGGCATATAGTCAATATCAGAGCAAGGAAAGAGGCATGGATCTGCCTCTCTTATAAGCTGTTGCTTAGCGGTTAGATCACTCAACAAGGTGTGGGATACCTGGGTTAAATTCCATCCTGTGCCTGATATGGAGAAGTCATTTGAACTTAGGTCTTCTACACTGCAAGAGAGTAGAGAGTGCTCTAGTCACTGGGCTACAGGTTACTGTAGTGTGGGGATTTCTCAATCTCGCCTATTGAATCTGTTCTACTTGGTATAAATCATCAGATAGTCATTGAAGCGGGGACTTGAACTCAGGACTCCCACATCCTACGTAAGTGCCATAACTACCAGGCTAAAATTATTCTCGCTCTCTTTCCCAAGCCCCATGACTATTTATTGTCATTATGACTAATTATGAATTTCCACTGTGAACCACTGAGCTAAAGGTTGGGAGCCAGGCAGCAGCACCACCACTATCATCACCTTTTCTTCTTCCTTCTGGCCATTTTGTCAAACCTTTGCTTTGCTCTTGTCAAAATGCCTGAAAGTCTGAACAAATTTATTTTTCTCTAAACAAAATGTTTCATTTCAATGTTACTGAACTATTTTGAGCTTTGGGGTTCAGTTGAAACTATTCAGTAAATGCAACATAAATTAGCTAATAGTTTTGGTCAATCCAAACCTGCATTTTCCCCCACAAATAAATTTTTGTTTTTAAAAAATTACCCGGCTCTATTAAAGAGTCTGTCCTACCTTTGCATGATGCTTTTGAGCCAAGTAAAGACTTCTTAATTGCCAAAAATTGACAGGGTTTCTGGCCCAGTGGATGGGAGGGAGCTGTAGATGTGATATATTTTGATTTCACTAAGGCTTTTTACACAGTCCACATGGCATTCTCGTAAGCAAACTAAGGAAATATGGTCTAGGTGAAATTACTATAAGGTGGCCAGATTTCCAGTTAGGCACAGCAGGCACATGCCTAGGGGCGCCAGTGTTCTAAGGGCACCTAAAAGTTAAAAGTGGGTCAAAAGTTTCATTTTTTACAGAAAACATGGTCAGCTGTAGGTGGCGGGGGGCACTGAAGATGCTGTGCTTAGGGGCGTGTAAGTAAATCTGGCTCTGGGTGGGTGCAGAAGTGTTTGAGAAACCATACTCAAAGAGTAGCTATCAATGATTCACTGTCAAACAGGGGGGTATATCTAGTGGGATCCTACAGGGGTTGGTCTTGGATCTGGTATTGTTTGGTAGTTTCATAAATGACTTGGATAATGGAGTGGAGAGTATGCTTCTAAAATTTGCAGATGATACTGAGCTGGGAGGGGTTGTTAGCACTTTGGAGAACAAGATTAGAATTCAAACTGTCCTTGACGAATTGGTCTGAAATCAACAAGATAAACTTCAATAAAGACAAATGCAAAGTACATTTAGGAAGGAAAAATCAAAAATACAGTTACAAAATGGGGAATAACTGGCAAGGGAGTAGTACTGCTGAAAAGTGTCTGGGTGTTATAGTGGATCTCAAATTGCATATGAGTGAAAATGTGATACAGTTGTAAAAAAAAAAAAAGAAGAGGCTAATATAATTCTCGGGTGTATTAACAAGAGTATAATATGTAATTGTCCAGCTCTACTTAGCACCAATGAAGCCTTGAGAGGAGGACTGTGTCCAGTTTGGGGCACCATACTTTAGGAAAGACTTGGACAAGTTAGCTAGAGTCTGTAGGAGAGCAACAAAAATGATAGAAGGTTTAGAAAACATGATCTATAAGGAAAGATTTAAAAAACTGTGCATGTTTAGTCTTGAGAAAGACAACTGAGGGGGAGACTTAATAAGTCTTCCAGTATATTCAGGATTGTTATAAAAAAGCTGATCAGTTGTTCTCCATGTCCACTGAAGGTAGGACAAGTAGTAATTGACTTCATCTGCAGCAAAGGATATTTAGGTTAGATATTAAGAAAAGCTTTCTAACTATAAAGATAGTTAAAGCACTGGAACAGCCTTCCAAGGGAGGTGGTGGAATCTCCATCACTGAAAAGTTTTAAGAACAGTGTAGACAAGCATCTGTCAGGGATGGTCTAGGTATTCTTGATCCTGCCTAAGCACAGGGGGTGGGAGTAGATGAGCTCTCAAGGTCCCTTCTAGCCCTGCTTTTCTATGATTTGGCCTAATCATTATAGATTAGAGCCATCCCCTTTTCCAAACATTACAGTATCTCAGCTATTTAATATGTATTTTAAAAATATGAATATGAATGTGCACTTGAAATAATTTCAACTAGCTTTAATGGAATTGATAAGTAAATATTCTAGTAAAATGAATTTTCTGACTCAATCAAAACCCAGGTAGGGTTGCCAACTTTCTACTTGCACAAAACCGAAAACCCTTGCCCTGCCCCCTGCCCTACCCTGCCCCTTCTCCTAGGCCTCACCCCACTCACTCAATTCCCCCCATGTCACCTGCTCTCCTCACCCTCACTCACGTACTCATTTTCACTGGGCTGGCTTAAGGGGTTGGGGTGCGGGAGGGGGTAAGGGCTCCTGCTGGAGGTGCAGGCTCCAGGGTTGGACCAGAAATGAGGGATTCAGGGTGCAGGAAGGGGCTCTGGGCTGGGGTAGGGGGGTTGGGTGTGGGGAGGTGTGAGGGCTCCGGCTAGGGGTGCAGACTCCGGGGTGAGTCTGTAGATGAGTGGTTTGGGGTACAGGAGGGTGCTCTGGGCTGGGATTGGGGGGTTTGGAGGGCAGCAGGGAGATCAGGGTTGGGGCGTGGGAGGGGGTTAGGGTGCAGGCTCCAGGTGATGCTTACTTCAGGCAGCAGCATGTCCCTCCTCTGACTCCTATGCGGAGGCACGGCCAGGCAGCTCTGTGCACTGCCCTGTATGCAGAGCCGGTGCTTGGGGTGGGGGCAGCGTGCAGAGCCCCCTGGCTGCCCCTATGCCTAGGAGCCAGAGCAGGGACATGCTGTGCTTCCAGGACCCGCGCAGAGCCATGGCATGCAGGGAGCTTGCTTTAGCCCCACTGTGCCGCTGACCGGACTTCTAACGGCCCAGCCACCAGCATCCCTTTTCAATAGGGCGTTCCAGTCGAAAACCAGACACCTGGCAACCCTAACCCCAGGAGTTTCAGTTATGGCTAAAACATGGAGATTAACTCATTTCTTGCAAAATTAGGTATCACAGATAATATGATAGGTTTCAGAGTGTTTCAGAGTATCTAGTTTGCATATCAATTCCAGCTCAGCAGTCTCTTGTTGGAGTCTGTTTTTGAAGCTTTTCTGTTGTAAAACTGCTGAGCTGGAATTGATATGCCAACTAGATACAATCAATTTAGGATTGAATAAGGACTGGGAATGGCTGAGCCATTACAAACATTGACTCTATCTCCCCTTATAAGTATTCTCACGCTTCTTATCAAACTGTCTGTACTGGGCTAGCTTGATTATCACTTCAAAAGTTTTTTTTCTCTTACTTAATTGGCCTCTCAGAGTTGGTAAGACAACTCCCACCTGTTCATGCTCTCTGTATGTGTGTATATATATCTCCTCAATATATGTTCCATTCTATATGCATCCGAAGAAGTGGGCTGTAGCCCACGAAAGCTTATGCTCTAATAAATTTGTTAGTCTCTAAGGTGCCACAAGTACTCCTGTTCTTTTTACAGATAATATGGTATCAGCGGGTCTCAAAGCAGTGGATGATCTGACATACCACTGAAGATGAGATTCAATGCCCAGGTACAAAATGAGAATTCAGGGATTCCAGGTTTTTGTACTTGAGGCAGCAGGGTTATTATTTTGTGTGTGAATTCATTTTATTTCTCAGTCAGCTTCATGGGAATTCATAGGAAACTGTGATAAATCAGTAAGGTAAGGCACTTATTTCTATAAAAGTGCTTTTTTGTTCCAAACCATTTAGGCTGAAGTTGAGTTAAATCATGCAGCTGCTGCTGCTGCTGCTTTTAGATGAGAATATAAATTCCTGTGAACCTGTTTCTGCCACAGCAATATCCCTTATACAGAGTACCTAATGTTTTTTTAAAGCACTTTAACTCATCTTTGAAGGTACCTTTTTTAAAAAAAAATTAATTTTTTCTTTAGTGTTTCATAGTTTTATTTTAAGATTACAGAACTACTCGTAGACTTGGCAGGGTTTTAAACTATCATCACCATCTCAGGAAAAGGACAGGGACATCATGGTGGGCAGTTCAATTAAGACCTCTGATCAGTGTGCAGCTGTTGTCAAAAAAGCAAACGAAATGTTTAGGATTAGAACTGAAAGTTTTCCAGTGGAACAGTTTTCCGTTGGAATATGCTGATTTTAAGAAATCTAAGCATTCTGTGGAAATGGGTCAATTCTATCAAAACTTTTTATGGAAACCAGGCAGACTGATCAAGTCTGTTTTCATGCCTGCATGCCACGGCTGCCCAGCTGCTGTCTCCCTGCACTTACTGCCATGATGGGTGGATAGTCTCTCTGACTGCTGTTTTCCCTGGATAGCCCCTGCTGCTCCCTGGCTTCCCAGCTGCCCAGAAAGCTAGCCAGGGAGTTGGCCAGAATGCTGGCTTTCCAGCCTAGAAATTTTCAGAAAGTTCTGTTTCAGTTCTTCCAAAAAGGATTTTTTTCAAAATTTCAGTTCTATCGAAAATTTTGCATTTCCAACTTTTTATTCTGCTTGAGTGAATTTTTTTTGGAAACGTTAAATTTCCATGTCTGGTTCTCACACTGCTCTAGTAAAGATGCACAAGGAGTGAGATGGAGAACAATATAGAAAATATAAAAATGCTATTATGTCAATCAGTAGCTCAAAAGGCAGGGCCAGGGGAGAGGTTGCATTGATTTCAATGGATACAGGTTTTCACCCCTAGAATGTTGTGTGCAATGCAGGTTACCCCATTTCAAAAAAAATATTGCAGAATTAGAGGAGTTCCAGAGAAGGCCAATGAGAATAATTAGGGGTGTGGAAAAACTCACATGAGTTTGAGATTGTTTACATTCTTAAGGAGCCAAATAAGAGGGAGTATAATAAAAGTACACAGAATAATGAATGGTGCAGGGAAGTTAGATTGGGAGCTTCTGGTCTTCATAATATAAGAGCCAAGGGAACATTCAACAACTTTGAGAAATGGCAAATTCAAAATGGGTAAAAGGAAATACTTTTCTACACAATGCATAACTAGACTGGGGAACTCATTATCCTGGGATGTTGTTGAAACCAAAAGCTTAAAAAGCTTCTAAGAGGGAATAAGGGGAAATCTTTATTAGACTTTGTCCAAACAGATAAAGAGGAACTGATCCCAGAACTAAAAATTAATGGTAGCTTAGCTACAAGTGATCATGACTTGATCACATTTACAATGTGCAAGCAGAATAAAGGCCAGACCAGTAATATATATATGTGGTGCTTTAATAGGAGTAATTTCATAAAGCCAAAAAAATTATTAGCTAAATCAGCTGGGAGGAAGAATTTAATGTTCTAACACTGAAAGCACAAGATGGGGTATTAGTTGGTGTCTGATACAGATTATAACATTATAGATGACAATTTCCAGACTCTTATTTTTACTTTGGTGGTGATTTGAAACAGCAATGCAGCAGGAACCACCTGAATCACAATAGCATCAAAGCAGCAGCAGGCATGTGTTAAAATAATAGCAAGTTAGATTGCTCTCTCAGGCTTGCATGGTAGGTAGATTTTATTAAAAAAAAAAAAAAAAAATAGAGAGATGTGATGGGATTTTTTTTCCAATCTCACAGTTTTAAGAATTATGTTTGGCTGCAAATATTTAAAAAATCTTCTCCCTTATCATACCATAGCAATTCTGAATTACGTCAGATGTTCAGTGCTATACAGTCACACAGATTTGTCCTTTATTTGCCATAGGGAAGCTGCTGCTTCCATGTGTAACATTAAAAGAAAATAATTATTGTACAACTTCAGTGCTTCCTGACATAATCATTATCACTGTTACTTGGCTAACTGCGCCTCTGGTCATTCCTGGTCTCTCTGAGCACACCCCCTCTAGATTTCAGGCTTTGGGCCACTATCAGTTTCTTGGGGTGGAAACATTCATTTCTGACACTCTCAGTCCAGACTTGGGTGACAGTCCTCTGTCAATTGTATCAATTGTGATGATCTTTGCAGGTCTGACTTCGGCTCAGACCCTGCAACTCTATTCTGCCTAGCGCAATGACCATGGTAATTAGCGACCAAACAACTTCCTGGAAGCAATGTATTTTTTATTCAGAACAAAAGCTTTTTCAAGGAAGCATATCTTAAAAACAATAATGCATACTGCAAGCTTATATTGTTCTTCCCTAAGGCTTCCCATTCCTAGGATCTGGAAGGCTGAATTCCTTCAGATTCCTCCACAGAGCTTGTCTGACCAAACTGTCTACACAGCTGATCAGAAGTGAAACTCACCCCTGGGAAGCTTTTTAATCTTTCGATCTTTGGTTTTCCAGCCTGGCAAAAAAAAGTTTAAAACATGTTGGAGATAAGTGACAGGATTTTTTAAGCTAACAGTGAGTCCCCATTGTCTTTCTAGTGTTTACCCAGGTATACTTATCTAGGAAACTGCTGTGTTTCCTTCCCGCACAATTCGCACAGAATTCAAGCATTTTAGGCTTAGAATAAACATTCCACTAACCTCAATACAAATTAGATTGTGTTATTTTTGTACAGAGCTTCCTATGATGTTTCTTTCTTGTTAAAGAAAAATGGTGGACAAACATTAAAAAGGGTTTTAAAAAAATCTAGAAGTACCAGTATTAAGAAGCTCTGCTTGCAATAAATAAATAAAATAAAATGGAGTTTAAACATAGCGTGCTACAATTTAAGAACTATTTATCTAAACAGCACTGAAACCTTTCTTGCTCACCTTAAGTGGTCTGCAAGAGGGACCCCCTTTCATGTGAACCTAGAGAGTTGTGCTTCAGAGAAAGGGGTTCTGTCTAGCTGTGGATGGAGAGGAAGCCTGTTGGTTGATAACCACCAGAGACAAGAGGTCATGACTGCATTCTACAAGTTTGGAAACTGATGAAGATGGCAGCCTGTGGCCCCCAGAGAGAAGAGGACTAGGAGGAATTCCACACAGGTAGAAATTTCAAACCAATGCCAGGTCCTTAATATGGAAACTATAGAATATACTTCTCAAGCTCCAGAAACTCCAAGGGAACAGAAAGATGTATAAGATGTGTGGATGGCAGTTTGGCCCAACCTGTAAGAACATCAAACTTGTCTGCAAAGAATTCTTCAACTGCCCAAGGAAGACAGATGAACCTTATTGGAAATTCAATACTCAGAAGAATCAAAAAAACATTCTGCAAGAGACAGGCAAACAAGATGGTATGTTACTTTCCTAGAGTCAAGACATGAGATGTCACTTTCTGATTGGATAGGCAAGGATCCATTGGTGGTGGTTCATATTGGCACCAATGACACTTCATCGTGAGATATCTTTCAATGTAAATGTCTTCAGGGAACTTAGAAACCTGTTGAAGAAGAAGAAGAATGTCCAAGTGATCTTCTCTGAGATCCTTCTTGTCCCATGAGCGAAGAAAGACAGAAGGAAATGAACTGTTGGGTAAGGAAGTGGTGGAGGGGTTTGGTTTTGTGGAACATTTGTCCACTTTCTATGGGGAAAGGGAGCTGTATAGTTTGGATGGCCTCCATCTCAGTAGAAGTGGGACCAATCTAACCAGGGATAGGCTGGCTAGAGTAATCAGGAGAGAGTTAAATTAATAACAGAAGGGATGGGTGAAAAGAGGGAAGATATGAGCACTCAGCACAAATTTGAGATTTTGAGAACAAAAGGAACTAAAGCACATGAAGAGAAGAAATTCTTGAATTACCTAAACACCAGTGCTAGGAGCCTGGCTAACAAACAAGAGAAACTGGAATTGCTCATTTATAAACATAAATTTGATCTTGTTGTTAAAGAAGTATGGTGAGATGATTCATATGATTTGAATGTTAAAATCTATTTAGTAAAGATTGAGTTGGCAAAAGGGGAGGAGCGTGGCACTCTATGTAAAAATGGCATTACCTGTTTCCAAGTCAGTGACAACTTGGAAGAAAATAATCTAGAAAGCCTGTGGATCAATGTTCTAACACTGAAAGCACAAGATGGAGTATTAGTTGGTGTCTGATACAGATTATAACATTATAGATGACAATTTCCAGACTCAAAGAGTAAAAGGGAAATCTTTATTAGACCTTGTCCTCACAGATAAAGAGGAACTGATCCCAGAAGTAAAAATTAATGATAGCTTAGGTACAAGTGATCATGACTTGATCACATTTACAATGTGCAAGCAGAATAAAAGCCAAACCAGTAATATATATGTTTGGTGCTTTAAAAGGGGTAATTTCACAAAGCCAAAAAAATTATTAGCTAAATCAGCTGGGAGAAAGAATTTAATCGGAAAAATGTGGCTGATAATTGGGAATTATTTAAAAACACTTTACCAGAGGTCCCAAAAGCCACAATCCCTCTAATAAGGAAAAGGGCAGTGGAAATTAAAAAACAGACCTGGTTTGGAAGGGAAGTGAAGGTAGCTATAAAAAATTAACAAATGGAAGAAAGGGGAAGTTGATTACTAATGTATATAAATCAGAAGTTAGGAATTTTAGAAAACTGAGAAGGGAAGTCAAGAAATAAAAGAAGAAATCTATGGCCAGCAGAGTTAAGGGCAATACGTTTTCGAAATATATTAGCAACAGAGAGAATCCTGACAATGTTATTGGTCCATTATTAGACAGAAATGATAGAATTATCAATAATAGTGCAGAAATGACATAAATTTCAATAAATGAAAATTCAGTAATGACATTTTCAATAAATATTTCAGTTCTGTATTTGGAAGAAAACTGATTATATAGTCTAATATGATAACACTCTTTCCATTTCACAGGTATCTCTGGAGAATATTAAACAGAGCTATTAAAGTTAGATATTTTTAAACCAGCAGGTTCAGATAACTTGCTTCCAAGAATTTTAAAAGAGCTGGCTGAGGAGCTTGCTGGACCATTTATGTTGATTTTCATTAAGTCTCCGAGAACTGGAGACGTTTCAGAAGACTAAAAGAAAGCTAATGTTGTGCCAACTTTTAAAAAGAGTAAACTAGATGACCCGGGTAATTATAGGCCTGTCAGTCTGACAAAACTCCCAGGCAGGATAATGAAGTGGCTGATATGGGACTTGATTAATAAAGAATTAAAGGAGTGTAATATAATTAATGACAGTCAGCAGGGGTTCATGGAAAATTGATCCTCTCTTATTGACTTATCTTTTTTGATGTGATTACCAGTTTGGTTGAAAAAGATAATAGTGTTGACATAATGCTTTTAGACTTCTCTAATGCATTTGACTTGGTACCTCATGACATTTTGAATAAAAATTTAGAACAATACAAAATTAACGTGGCACACATTAAATGGATTAAATACTGTCTGATAGGACTTAAAGTGCAATTGTAAATAGGGAATCATCAATGAATGGGTGTGCTTCTACTGTTGTCCTGCAGGGATTGGTTTTTGGCCCTAGGCTATTTAATATTTTTTATCAATAACTTAGAAAAAAACATAAAATCATCACTGAAAAAGTGTGCAGATGACAACAAAAATTGGGGGAGTGTTAAATAATGAAGAGGACAGGTCACTGATTCAGAGCTATCTAGATCGCATGGTGAACTGGACGAAAGCAAGCAATATGCATTTTAATATGGATAAATATAAATGTGTATATTTAGGAACAGAGAATGTAGGCCATATTTACAGGATGAAGGACTCTATGCTGGGAAGCAGTTACTATGAAAATGATTTGGGGGTTGTGGTGGATAATCAGCTGAACATGATCTCCCTGTGTGACACTATAGCCAAAACAGCGAATTCAATCCTGGGATGCATAAACAAGGGAATGTAGAGTAGGAACAGAGAGGTTATTTTACCTCTATATTTGGTATTGGTGTGACCGTTGCTGGAATACTGTGTCCAGTTCTGGTGCCCAGAAGTCAGGAAGGATGTTGATAAATTGGAGAAGGTTTTGAAAACAGCCACAAGAACGATTTAAAGGGCTAGAAAACATGCCTTATAGTGATAGATTCAAAGAGCTCAATCTATTAAGTTTAGCAAAAAGAAGGTTAAGAGGTAACTTGATTGTAAGTATCTATATAGCACACAAATATTTAATAATGGACTCTTCTGTGTAGCAGAGAAATATGAGACAATGGAAGTTGAAGCTAGTCCAATTCCGACTGGAAATAAGGCATACATTTTTAACAGTGAGGGTAGTTAGCTATTGGAACAAATTATGAAGGTTCATGTTGGATTCTCCATCATTGACTATTTTTAAATCATGTTTGGATGTTTTTCTAAAAGATGTATTCTCTGGGAATTATTTTGCGGAAGTTCGATGGCAAATATTATACAGGATGTCAGACTAGGTGATCACAGTGGTCTCTTCTGGCCTTGGAATCCATAAACACACATTGAAGCAGGGCTTTGCACTTGTACATTCATATAACACTCTTGTTGTAATAATAACGGAAATGGAACTAATTCATTACAAAAGACCAGAAATGTTTTTGGATGTTAATTCTTGTTCACTGCTGTCCTTGAGCCAATGTTAGAGGTGAATTGAGCCAATGTTAGAGGTGAAATGCTTCGTATCTGTAACAAACTGTCAGTGTTTGCCTGAAACCCAGCTCTGTTAGCAAGTGATTGTTGGGAATTGTTTTGTTTTTGTGATTCACTTTTGTAGGTGGCTTGTTACTTCAACTGGATATTAATGAGGTAGGAGTGGTTCTCTAGGGAACAGATGTAGGCCAAGAGCTCATCAGTTCTCACAAAGAAATCCTCAGAATAAACAATTCTGGTGGAATACTTGGGCTGGATTTTATGCTGTTCCATTTTGAGTTCCTTTGTGAATAAAACCACAATCCAGAAAGATAAATTCTGACCCTCTACAACTTGAGAGGACTGTTTGGAGCAGGTTGATGAAGTCACCTGCTCATCACATCCTATTACTAATTCATTAAATCAGTGTTGCCAACTCTGATGATTTTTGCGAGTCTTGCAATATTGGTGATTTTATAAAAGCTCCAGCTCCTGCAGTCATATGATTACATGTTCTCTCTTTCTCTTTTTTTTTAAAGGAAGATTTTAGCCCTTATGACTGTAGAGAAAAGCTTGAAACATTACCCCAAAACCCCAAAACCAGAAGGCAAATAAAAAGAATCCCAAATATATTATTTAAAAAAAAATCTCATGGGTGTGTGGGCCCTGACTTGTGATATTTGAACACTTTGAGTTGGCAGTACTGAAATCATACAAGGTCCCATAAGTTAACTCTGTAAACTGAATTGGCTAAGGAACAAAATTGAAAAAGTAAGTGCTGATAGCTCGCCACCCTTAATGTTTAAAGTTGTCGTCTTTTCTGTTTACTACATATTATGTTATCTTTATACTGTGCAGACTTTCAGTGTGGACAATGTGTGGGGAAGTGTAGTACAGAAAATGACATGCAGATATTTCTCTCAGATGAGCCTCCAAAGTTTTTTTGTGGAATCTATTTGGTATAGCTTCCCTACTGGTGGATACAATCACTTTAAATTGAGGTTAATAGTCAAGGTTAACAACAAGTGTTAGAATATCTTTTTGGAAAAATGGATTTGTAGGTATGTAGAAGAAGGATATTCACAATTTCTGATGTTAACAGTTTTGGAAAAAATTATAAAGTTGATGATGATGTCATTCTCCCCCTCCACTCCCCCCCAGTTACACACAGATCATTATTTGAATTGAGAGACATGTTATTCTCTCTTTAAATATCCTATTTTCAAAGATACCTATATCTACAGGAAAAATCCACAGAATACTTGAAAATGTACTGTTTTGAGGGAATTTTAAATTACTTGCTGATGAATTAAAAATATAGTTAAATCTATATCACAGTTGTAGTTTGAGGAAAAAACGTCAAAATGAAGCTTTTTTTAGTGGTTTAAGCACACTCACAGAGTAAGGGAAATGATTTTTCAGGCAATACTTACATTGTGGTTTGCAACCACAAAACAATATCTGTTCAAGTTTAAGGGAAAACCTATTGTGCTTTGTTGGAAGGAGAGCAGACACAGTTATTTCCATAAATCTCTTGCTGACTTTCTAAGCTGCCAAAAATGCCCTCAGAATAAATGGAGGATCTTTGAGATCTTCTACCATATTATTCCTTTTTCACAAGATCACCATTTCCACTGAGAGCAATAACATACTATTCTACAGAGCCAAATGTCATTTGGTTACAAAAATTGTAGAGATATTGATGTGAAACTGATTCAACGAGGACTTGTGAAATGAGTGTTCATTTTGATTCAAAACTATTGAAAATTATTTGCTTTTTCAATGAAGATTAGATTAATTCTGCTTGGGGTAGTGGGTGAATGGACTGGTAGAGGTGGAGATTTCTTTCACAACCCAGGAGAGGGCTATCTGAGTGGATGGAGCCCCCCATACAGCTTGGAATATTGGGGGAGAGAGCTGAGACTTCCCTTCTCTCAGAATAGACCTAAAGCTGCCAAAAACAGGAAGCAGTTCCCTACTTGTAGATAAACTCACAAGTAGGAGGGAGACCTCAAGACTTGCAGTGATGGTCCCACTATATAAATCCATTTGCTGGGGGAGCAGGGTGCTGACAGTGACTGGTCCCCCCACCAGCCATGGGGCACCCTTCCTTCCTGAGCTCATGAAGAATGACAGCAGCATTCTCCTCCCTATCCCACTGCAACAATACAGGTAGAATCCTTCAGAGGTAGGATAATTTCTTTTGTGTTATGAGTCCCTAAGCGGAAGCAAAAGGTAGTATCTTAGGATGTGGTCAGGCTCTTTGGAGGTCTCTGAGCTGCTCTTGTATCACATATTAAAAATAAACAGTTTATATAATTTCAAGAGGCATTGAAACTGGAACTACTACAGAGAGGAAAGGAAAGTTTAACTTTTCTCCCTGCCTGATAATCTGAGCTATTCAGAAGCTGCAGTTGATGGATGCAAAGAAAACCTATAGAACAGTGCCCAGACTGTAGAATGGTGGAAGCAGGATGAAAATAAGGAAAGAAAAAAGGCTGTAGATCTTCATAAAGATAAGTAACAGATATATAGATAGTAAACATAGAAAATGGACCAAAACCTCCAAACCAATTAAGATATAACTGTGACAATATGTCACAAGTGTAGAGAAGATGGAAAGACTAATTCTGTCTGTAAATTCAGTTAATAATGCCAGGAAAGAAGGAAAAATTTGACATGAAACTTTTTTACTTATTGATTGGAAACAAGGTTAGAAAAGCATCTAACTCTCTAAGCCCAAGAAAAGAATAAGAACAGCTAATTTTGGATGAGGTTCTGGAAAGATTGGATAGATATGGAGATCTGAAAAAAGTGAAACGCCGGTGAGAGAATTGTTCATAGATTAAGAGCCAGAAGAAAATATTGACATGTATGTTACAGATTTCAGAACATTGGCAGCAACCTGTAATTTTTCTGATCCTATAGATTCACTGATGTGTGACAAAATTAATTTGTGGTGTATTCGATTTATGAGAACATTTACTAGAGAAGTTAGATTTGGATTTAGAAAAAAAATTACACATTTATAGAGCTACTTATACAAACAAGGAAAACCTTAGAATAACAGAGACCTTTACAAGGGCTGGGAGTGACACAAAAGAGAATAATGGAAAAAGAGTTCAAAAGAGCTGAGAAATGTGGAACTGTGTAAATTTCAGTGCTCAACATGAGGGAAAAAATCAGAGTTGTGGGACATGTATTGTGTCTGATGCACACTGTAAGAGTTTACAAACAAACAAAAAAATCCCAAAACCAAAATACCAGGAATAAGTCAAAAAGTTGTCATGGTGACAGAAGAAAGAACAGGGTCATCTAGCTTTGAGGCTATCTCATGGGTGTTTCTATATCCTGAAGAAGAAAGTGTGAATATAGTTGAACAATTGTCTTTTATGCATAAAAACAACTCTTTGCAACAGTGAAGTTAAACAATAAACCAGGGTTTCTCAAACAGGGTCGCCGCTTGTGTAGGGAAAGCCCCTGGCAGGCCGGGCCAGTTTATTTACCTGCCCCGTCCACAGGTCCGGCCGATCGCGGCTGCCAGTGGCCGCGGATCACTGCTCTGGGCCAATGGGAGCTGCTGGAAGCGGCGGCCAGTACGTACGTCGGCCCATGCCGCGTCCAGCAGCTCCCATTGGCCCAGAGCGGCGATCCATGGCCTTTGGAGCCGCGATCGGCTGGACCTGCGGACAAGGCAGGTAAATAAGCCATCTGGGCCCGCCAGGGGCTTTCCCTACACAACCGGTGACCCCTGTTTGAGAAACCCTGTGATAAACCTATACAGTTTTCAGCTGGATGGTAGCGCTAGCTGGCACATAATCCTGGTTACTTTACTTAATCGAGGAACAGAAATAGGAAAAACAAATCAAGTACTAATAATTTAACATGTCAGTGAAAAATGAAACTAGTGGCAAAGTGCAAACGTAAAATAAAACTCAGAAGTCACATAGTTGAGACTATATGAAAGAGGTAGTTTAGTCATATATAAAACTATGATGGAGCAAAAACGTTTGTAACCTTTATGTTGAAATGTTCCCTATTAATATTAAGTTGTTAAAAACATAAAGGTGCAATAAAACCCAACTTAGTTTTCAGGTTTGGGACTCTAAGGGTACGTCTTCAGTTACCAGAGGGTCCGGCGGTAAGCAATCGATGTTCTGGGATCGATCCCGGAAGTGCTCGCCGTCGACGCCGGTACTCCAGCTCGCCGAGAGGAGTACGTGGCATCGACAGGAGAGCCTTCCTACCGCATCTGGACCCGCGGTAAGTTCGGACTAAGGTACTTCGAATTCAGCTACGTTATTAACGTAGCTGAATTTGCGTACCTTAGTCCGAAGTGGGGGCTTAGTGGGGACCAGGCCTCAGTTATAGAACATTTTTATAGTAGGTGTCACAGGAACCTCTACTCACCGCTGGGGCGCCTCTTTCTGGCCTCATCTGGGGATTATCTCGGCCAACCTGATGCTTTCTTCTCACAGGTTTCAGAGTAGCAGCCGTGTTAGTCTGTATCCGCAAAAAGAACAGGAGTACTTGTGGCACCTTAGAGACTAACAAATGTATTAGAGCATAAACTTTTGTGGGCTATAGCCCACTTCTTCGGATGCATATAGAGTGGAACATATATTGAGGAGATATATATACACACATACAGAGAGCATGAACAGGTGGGAGTTGTCTTGCCAACTCTGAGAGGCCAATTAATTAATTACTTAATTGGCCTCTCATAGTTGGTAAGACAACTCCCACCTGTTCATGCTCTCTGTATGTGTGTATATATATC